>NC_086449.1:337438967-337461467 GCF_028390025.1 Pseudophryne corroboree | reverse complement strand
CCTGCACATGTGCGGAGCAGTACAAGTAAAGATGGTGATGAATCTGAATCTGATGAGGAGGACATAATACAAATTGAGGATTTGTGTGTGAAAGTAGGACAGAATGAGGGGGATATGTGAGTACTATCTGACAGTGAGGATGTTGATGATGATGTTGTTTGTGTAAGTCATCCACTGGTGCCTGCAGTTGTTTACTGTGATAAAAAGAACGCCATTGTTATGACTGGGCATAAGACCAAAAAAAACACCTCTTGGGTGTGGGAATATTTTTACCCCAATCCTGACAATGTTTATGAAAGCATCTGCACCATTTGTGAGGCCAAATTTACCAAAACACACAAGGGCGGTTTTGGCAAAGCCAATCCAAAACCAAAACATGAAGAAGAAAACAAAAACAAAACTAAAAAAAATGGCCAGGCGCACATCTCTAATATAAACAAAGGGTGAGCGCCGAGCCATTTTTTGGGTTTTGGATTTTGGTTAGGATCTCCTTCATGTTTTGGACCTGTATTGGTTTTGCCAAAACTGCCCTTGCGGGTTTTGGAACTGGATTTTTTATTTAAAAAAAATCATAAAAACAGCTAACATAATAGAATTTGGGGGTGTTTTTGTTCCTACAGTATTATTAACCTCAATAACATTCAATTCCACTCATTTTCAGTCTATTCTGAACACCTCACAGCTCACAATATTGTTTTTATCCATTTTAGGCCAAAAGGTTGCACTATGGTAACTGGATGACTAAACTAAGCGACAGCAATGGGCAGCAAACATGTGATTGTTAACAATGTATTTTTAAATGCTGTAATCATCTGTTAAAAATTTTTTAAAATTAGGATCAAGTTCTTCTGTTCCTCAAAGATATCTTTGACATGGAGAAGGTTCGCTAATCATCCGTTAAAAACTATTTTCAAATTAGGATTAAGTTCTACTATTCCTCATAGATATCTTTGACATGCAGAAGGTTAGTTATATTAATTTAATTTAAATTTAGTTAATTTAGAATTAATTTTAATAATATTAATTTGAATTAATCACAATGTGGTGATAAGAAGAATTATGAAAATAGGACAATAAGTTATATCATAATAATATGAGTTATGGACACAGCACCCTGAAATGGATGGAGCACTCCTGGATGTATACTGGGAGAATACAGCACAAAATATAAAAAAAAAAGTATTTTATTTCGGGTGGACTGACAGAACACCCCTAGATGGCCAGAGCAGCTGTAGTCCCTAGATGTATACTGGGATGACACAGCACAAAATATATTAAAAAGATGTATTTTCTTTTGGGTGGACTGACATGGACCCCTAGATGGACGGAGCAGCTGCAGTCCCTGGATGTATACTGGGATGACACAGCACAAAATATTAATTTAAATCAAAATATATATATATTATTTTTTTATATTACACACTGCGGTTACAGTGTCGTACAAATGAGAAATATATGTTATTAGACACTGTGTTTAGCTTCACTAACAGCATCGCAAAATACGTTTATGTGTAGGAAATAATATTCTGCGGTCTGACCGGCAGTGTAATAGTACTTATGAAAATAAAATAAAAATTGCATAGTACACTGGGGTACAGCACAAACTAAAATATATATTTTTTTATTATAATAATTTTAGGCTTTTTGTTTCTAGGTTTTATTATTTTAATTGTACACTGGGGTGGAGCCTATGGATGGACAGACAGATCACCCCTTTCAGATACAGCAGACAGAGAGAGCACCCCTTTATCAGATAAAGCATACAGAGAGAGCACCCCTTTCAGATACAGCAGACAGAGAGAGCACCCCTTTATCAGATACAGCAGACAAAGAGAACACCTCTTTCAGATACTGCAGACAGAGCACCCACCCCACACCAGACAACACAGTACTGAGACGGACACGTCGTCCAGTACAGCAGGTGGTTATAGTGAGAAAAACCGTGCGCACTAAAAGCAGCTTATTAATAACACCTCCTTGAAGGTTCCTTCACCCTTCACCAAAAACGTGTATACAGAATAAATAGACGGAGGGGTTACTTAGCTAGCGCTTTCTCCCAATGTATTCCTTTTTGCTGATTTTTGTCCAATATCGCCTCGTAGTAGAGGGAAATATGCAGATAACAGAAAGAATATATATAGTGAAGTAAAGTTTAATACATTAATTTTTTACACAAACAATTTTCTTAATATGTTAAAACATAAGCAGTAGCCCTTTAAGTGGCAGTTTGACTGGTCCCCAATATATAGGGAAATTACCGGAGATGTTGGAACTGTGACCAGTTCAATTCAGCATTAAAGTCCGTGGGAAAAGATTCCCAGGATATCCCCACAGGCAAGCGGCTGTCCAGGTAAGTCCCCCTATTTGGAGCAGAGTCCAAACGCCAGCAGTCCACCAATGCGTTTCTACCCTCTTAACTAGGGTCTTTTTCAAGGTGTGTATCACAGTGGCTCTGCTTCCTGAAGTATTTAAATCCCGCTTAACCAATCCTTACGCTTCCCTCTCAGATGAACCCTATACATTCATCTACTAATTGTCCCCTGGTTCGTTAAGCTGAGAGCGGGCGTGTTAAAGCACTACGTCACGGGTAGTCATGACTACCATGACTCCCGCTGCATCCGCGTACCGTCGTCGTCCTGGTAACGCGAACTTCCGCTTGCGTCACTTCCGCCCGTCTGGTATCCGCGTTGTCCTCATCGCCCGCGTCTTGCCGTAGTCATGGCAACGCGGGACTCCTCTCTCCCGCTGGTGTGGCTTCTATCAATCCTCTTTGTAGTAGTTAGAATAATACATCTCTGTGCAGTAAAGTCCAGTTTACTATCCATAAGGAGACATTATTCTATACTATTTTAAAACTTCTTAAAGATGTATTCCAATTAAAAAAGGGGCACGTGTCAATTCTAAAGGTGTTTATCAAATCGACATCCAGATGTATCATTCTGGAATAAAAAGTAAGTATTCAGTGTAAAACCCATAAAATTCAGTATAATGATAATAAAAATCAATAAGTCATATAAATAAGAAATCATGCTGTAATAAGATGCTAAACACTTTTCAATAAAATTTATAAGAACCATTTAACTTCGAAGTCGGCATTAAGGCCCTCTGGTTTGAGGGTCCCCAGCTCATATATAGTTTTTATTTCTGCTGTGGCTAATTGTCTATCTAGATCTTTGCGTCTCCAGGAGCCTTTAATATGTCTTAACCCACAAAAACGCTTGATCCCTGACACACAGCTATTATGCTGGACTCTAAAATGTTCCGAAAGGGCATGGGTGGTCAATCCTTTTTTTATATTTCTAAGGTGTTCACCTATTCTTATCTTCAGTGCCCTGGATGTGCGACCCACATACCACAGTCCACATGTACATTCTGCCGCATAAATAACACTCGAAGTATTACATGTGATAAAATCATGAATTTTAAAATTCTTCTTATTAATATCTAGCTCTGTAGTTTTACTACTTTCTGCCTTTATTCCCCTACATCCTAAACATAACACGCACCTAAAAAAAACCTTTTGATTTTATAGTACACATTGGTTTCTTTGGCGGTAATATGCTTTTTACTAAACGGGTTTTGATTGTAGGTGCTCTTTTAAAAATGCACTTGGGATTTTTTGGTAGTAGTGTACCTATTATTGGATCTTTTCTTAAGATCCCCCAGTGTTTTTTTAAAGTTCTCTCCACAGTTTTATATTGACTGTTGAATGTGGTCACAAAGGCCCAATCATATTTTGATCTAGTTTGTGCCTCCGTCTTGTTTTTGGGTTCTAACAATAACTTTCTATCTATATTGGCTACTCGATTCTTTGTATGTTCCAATTTCTCTGATGTATATCCTGAAGCCTCAAATTTTCGTTTGAGTTCCTCTGCCTGTGCTTGGTATACTTCCGTACTTGTGCAATTCCGTTTGAGGCGTCAGGACTGTGGTATGTTGGTCGCACATCCAGGGCACTTAAGATAAGAATAGGTGAACACCTTAGAAATATAAAAAAGGGATTGACCACCCATGCCCTTTCGGAACACTATAGAGTCCAGCTTAATAGCTGTGTGTCAGGGATCAAGCGTTTTTGTGGGTTAAGACATATTAAAGGCTCCTGGAGACGCAAAGATCTAGATAGACAATTAGCCACAGCAGAAATGAAAACTATATATGAGCTGGGGACCCTCAAACCAGAGGGCCTTAATGCCGACTTCAAAGTTAAATGGTTCTTATAAATTTTATTGAAAAGTGTTTAGCATCTTATTACAGCATGATTTCTTATTTATATGACTTATTGATTTTTATTATCATTATACTGAATTTTATGGGTTTTACACTGAATACTTACTTTTTATTCCAGAATGATACATCTGGATGTCGATTTGATAAACACCTTTAGAATTGACACGTGCCCCTTTTTTAATTGGAATACATCTTTAAGAAGTTTTAAAATAGTATAAAATAATGTCTCCTTATGGATAGTAACTGGACTTTACTGCACAGAGATGTATTATTCTAACTACTACAAAGAGGATTGATAGAAGCCACACCAGCGGGAGAGAGGAGTCCCGCGTTGCCATGACTACGGCAAGATGCTGGCGATGAGGACAACACGGATACCAGACGGGCGGAAGTGACGCGAGCGGCAGAGCCGTCTTAAGAGCAGTGTAGGCCCCTGGGCACAGCAATGCACTGGGGCCCCTACCCACCCATCAGCAGTAGGGGTGGGGGGTGCTGTCAGCGGCAGCTATAATGTCCTGCAGGCAGTAGGGGGGTTCTGTCTTCCGCTCAGCATTTAGGACCTGGAGAAATTATCTCTGCTAATTACTCCTTTACTGCACAGATGATGGGAGATGGGGCTGGAGGGAAAGCACTAAACTGTAGAAGGGGACATTGGGCTGAATGAAAGGGCCCCATGACTTTCAGGGTGGTAGGGGATGTTTAATATGCAGGGGAGGGGTGGATAGTGGAATGGGCTTAATATTCATCATTTTCTGGTGGGAGGGCAGCTTGCTTTACTGCATATATCTCCAGTTCCTGGAAATAGATTTCTTAGCTTTAATGGGATAAAACAAACTAGAGAATCCCACCTTTCAGGAGATACTGGGGACTTGGGGATCAGCATTCAGGAACCAGAGCAATCCACCAACAAAATTATAAAATTGCATACCAGGCGTGTGGAGCTGGAGAAGGGACCAGCTGCTGGAAGGCTGATATCTCTGGTTCTGCGCATAGTAGAGACAAGCTTCCAGTGTCCACCAAAAGGGGAGAGTCCCAGCCTTTGGATTATACCCTCAGAAAAACTCTAAGTCAGACAGAACCCAAGATATCTGGCTGGGAAGAACAATTAACAGGCTCGGATGGGGGGCGCTGCTTTGAAGTCGGATATCTCCGGTTCCCCAGGGCCGATTTTCAAAAATCTGGTACCCCTGGAAAGAGGGGACCCTCAGCTATCAGCCTAGGGCCCTTTTACTCCTGGGCCCTTGGGCAAGAGCCCACTGAGCCCATACGAAAAGACGGCCCTGGCAAGCGGAAGTTCGCGTTACCAGGACGACGGCGGTACGCGGATGTAACGGGAGTCATGGTAGTCATGACTACCCGTGACGTAGTGCTCTCAGCTTAACGAACCAGGGGACAATTAGTAGATGAATGTATAGGGTTCAGCTGAGAGGGAAGCGTAAGGATTGGTTAAGCGGGATTTAAATACTTCAGGAAGCAGAGCCACTGTGATACACACCTTGAAAAAGACCCTAGTTAAGAGGGTAGAAACGCGTTGGTGGACTGCTGGCGTTTGGACTCTGCTCCAAATAGGGGGACTTACCTGGACAGCCGCTTGCCTGTGGGGATATACCGGGAATCTTTCCCCACGGACTTTAATGCTGAATTGAACTGGTCACAGTTCCAACATCTCCGGTAATTTCCCTATATATTGGGGACCAGTCAAACTGCCACTTAAAGGGCTACTGCTTATGTTTTAACATATTAAGAAAATTGTTTGTGTAAAAAATTCATGTATTAAACTTTACTTCACTATATATATTCTTTCTATTATCTGCATATTTCCCTCTACTACGAGGCGATATTGGACAAAAATCAGCAAAAAGGAATACATTGGGAGAAAGCGCTAGTTAAGTAACCTCTCCGTCTATTTATTCTGTATACACGTCGTCCAGTACACTCTCCACAGCCAGAGTGAAGATGGCGCCGATCACCAGGGACTTATATAGAATCCAAAACCCGCGACAATCCAGAAAGATGACGTTCGGCCTCGCTTTGAGAGCCAGACTCGTATACCGCCTCGGATATGAATGTTCGGATGGGTTCAGTTCCCCAAGAACCGAACCCGCTCATCTCTAATATAAACTAACATTGACTGCTTGCAGGGCCGGTTCTTGCCCTTGCGGCGCCCCGGGCAAAAGTTAGGGGCGTGGCTTAACATGGGGGCGTGGTCAGTCACGCCCCCCATTTGTAGCGCCGCTGAAAAAAAAAAGAAAGAAAAAAAAAGTATACTTACTGTACCCCGCTCCTGTTTCCAGACCCTGCAGACCGGCGCCGCTCTTCTCCTCGGATCTATGGGAGAGACGTCAGTCATGACGTCTCTCCCATAGCACAGCATAAGCGCTAGAGGTCAATTATGACCCCTAGCGTCTATGCCACAATGCTGTGCGGTGCGCGATGACGTCATCGCGCACCGCACACCAAAGGTCCTCTCCATGAAGGGAAACTAGACGCTTAGCGTCTGATTCCCTTCAGAGCGGGGGAGGACCAGCGCCACGAAGGGAAACCAGACGCATAGCGTCTGGTTCCCTTCTCACAGCGGGAGGGGGGGCACAGCGGGGGGACACTGCTGGGGCGCACACTGACAGTGGAGGATCTTGCCATGGTGCGGCGCCCTCCGGATGGCGCCGGCGCCCTCCGGAAGGCGGCGCCCCGGGCAAAAGTCCTGCTTGCCCGTGGCAAGATCCGCCACTGACTGCTTGCTACCTACAGCCGACTGCACTGACTAATTAAGGCTATAAATGCAACATATGGTGTAGCTTAAAGATAGAGCTTCATTTGCTGCTTATTTCCTATTTATGAAAGGTCTGCAAGTATTTGTGTTGATACTATAACAATCTCACAGCAATTACAGCGAGAACAGCATGATTCTTGTATAATTGATATATATATAATTGTTTTGAAGTCATAAAAACAATAAGCTGATGTAAGGATATTGTAAAGATTGGTATATATTTTTTATCAAATATTAAAATTACATTTTAACTCCTCTGCACATGTTATATCTGCCCCACCTGCACTGCACATTGTTTTGCCCATTAGAGAAAAATGTTGCTGCTGCAATCAGGTCTGAATTACGCTTGTTGGATGTTGTCCTATTGTTGCTGGTTGCAAAGGGGTCCCCATAACAGTTCAATCTTCAGGGCCCCAAAAATGTAGGTCAACCACTGCCTAGATTCTCACTCATTTGGTTAACCCCTCATGGTGTGTCTACTATAATGCATACTTTTGTGTCATCTGCAAAAAGGCATACTTTCCTTTCGATACCATTTGCAATGTCCCTAACAAAGATATGGCCCAAGTACACATTCCTGAGGTGCACCATTTGTAACCTTTCCCTCCTGAGACTGCACTCCATTTACTACAACTATCTGTTTCCTATCCTGCAACCAAGTTCTTATCCATTCAACCATCTTAGAATCCAAACCCATACTGTTGAGTTTATTTAGCAGTCTTCAATGTGGAACAATGTAAAAAGCCTTATTAAAGTCTAGATATGCTGCAGTTTTTAGCCACCCAGTCAAAAAAGTCAGTAAGATTTATTTGGCATGATCTTCCTACCAGTAAATCCATCCTGTTTGGGATCATGTAAATTGCTGGATTTGAGACATTCCATAATTCTTACTTATGTTAGTGTTTCCATTAATTTCCCTACTGGGGAAAATGGGGGCAGGTTGGCACCATTTTCAGGAGTAGCCGCTGCCATGCAGAAAATGGAGGCGGCCTGACTGCCCTCGCAGCCAGGCTGCGGAGGTAGGGGGCCTCACTTATTTAGTGATGTGTTCGCAAGTGAATTGCTATTGCATCACTGACCGTCATTAGCATGCTGGGCGCCCATGCTGGGCGCCCATGCTCTGTGCTGCGCGGCTCACAGCATGCGAGTGATAGCAGTTGCAGTTTTGCTTTCTTAGCAAAACTGCAACTGATGCTGATTGATGGCCAATACTTATCTTTGTCCTCATTATTTTATTTTATTTTGCATAGTCTGCTTATATTTCCTAAAGGTCATCTTTTTTGCTTTCACACCAGTTGATACAGTACCTCTTTTGTGAACCACACTGGCTTCCTTTTCCTTGTGCTTTTCCTAACCGTTTTGATACAAAGGTCTCTTGCTTTTAGTATTGCAGTTTTTCAATTTAACCACCTCTCCTGCACTGCTTCCAAGTTCCTCCAATCTGCCAATGAATCACTTACACATCTCCCCATCTTACGCAAACCCCTAGGTTTGCTACCACATTTACGTCTGATATTCTGTCCCCATTTGTATTATGCCAAATATTGCATCTTGCATGTGGGCTCCCTCACCAAATACTTGAGGGTTCTCCCTGCAAGGAATTTAGAAAGTCCCCACTTCTAGTAACATAATGGTAGCTGGAGGGACCTGGCAGGCAAAGGGATGCAGTGCAGGTAGGCGCCAGGAGTGAAAGGCGCTCAACCCACTCTGCATCCCTGTGCTAAGTTCCCCTGCCCTGCTGATGCCGGCTGCTGCGCCTGTCAATCTCTATGACAGGCAGCGGCGCCGGCATAATGAAGCCTCCTCTCCTCCTCCCCTGACACAAACAGTGTGCTGGGCGGGGGGGCGTGGCCGGGCTGGCAAACAAGGTGGCTGTGTGCTCGGTGCGCTCCTGCCTGCTGTGCTCCCCTGCTGCGACCTCCACAGTGTGCTGGGCGGATCTAAAAGGGGCGGAGCTTCACGGGAATAAGGGGCAGAGCTACACGGGACCAGGCTGCAGCCTGCATCACAGAAGGACAAGTTTCCAGACTTTTTTATGTAAGTGGCTGGAAAGAGTGTGTGTGTGTGTGTGTGTGTGTGTGTGTGTGTGTGTGTGTGTGTGTGTGTGTGTGTGTGTGTGTGTGTGTGTACAGTGGGGGTCATTCCGACCATCGCACGCTGCGCTTCATCCCAGCCGCGCGATCGGGTCGGAACTGGGCATGCGCGGCAGCTGCATTGCACAGGTGCGTCATTGCCCGGTGACAGCCGTCGCCGGGCAGCGACGCTGCGAGTGAAGAAAGCGGTCGCAGTGGTGACCGCAAGAAGATTGACAGGTGTAAGGCGTTCCGGCCCATCAACTGACCGTTTTCTGGGAGTGGTTCGGCGAATGTAGGCGTGTCCAGGCATTTGGAGGGCGGATGTCAGACGTCAATTCCGGGACCTGCATCACTGGATCGATCGCACGGGGTAAGTAACTATTACCCTGGTCTAGTTCTACACAAAACTTTTTTTGCATAGCAGGGCTGCACAAGCATTCGCAGCCTTGCTATGCAGAAATACTCTCCCCCATAAGCGGCGTCTAGTTGATCGCACAGGCAGCAAAAAGTTGCTACGTGCGATCAACTCTGAATGACCCCCAGTATGTACATGTGTGTATATGTGTATGTGGTGTATGTGTGACTGTGCAGTATAATGTGTGTAAGCGTTACTGCTTCAGGGGGCATTGCGTCTTGTATAAGCATCACTGGTACAGGGGGCGTTACGTCTTGTATAAGCATCACTGGTACAGAGGGGCATTACGTGTGTAAGCATCACTGGTACAGGGGGCGTTACGTGTGCAAGCGTTACTGGTACAGGGGGCGTTACGTGTGTAAGCATCACTGGTACAGAGGGCGTTACGTGTGTAAGTGTCAATGCTACAGGGTGCGTTACGTGTGTAAGCGTCACTGCTGAAGGGGGCGTTACATGTGTAAGCGTCACTGGTACAGGGGGCATTACGTGTGTAAGCGTCACTGGTACAGGGGTCGTTACATGTGTAAGCAGCACTGGTACAGAGGGGCGTTACGTGTGTAAGCGTTACTGGTACAGGGGGCGTTGCGTGTGTAAGCAGCACTGGTACAGGGGGCGTTACGTGTGTAAGAGTTACTGGTACAGGTAGCGTTACGTGTGTAAGCATCAACGATACAGGGGGCGTTACGTGTGTAAGCGGCACTGGTACAAGGGGCGTTACGTGTGTAAGCGTTACTGGAACAGGGGGCGTTACGTGTGTAAGCGTCACTGCTACAGGGTGCGTTATGTGTGTAAGCATCAACGATACAGGGGGCGTTACGTGTGTAAGCAGCACTGGTACAGGGGGCGTTACGTGTGTAAGAGTTACTGGTACAGGTAGCGTTACGTGTGTAAGCATCAACGATACAGGGGGCGTTACGTGTGTAAGCGTCACTGGTACAAGGGGCGTTACGTGTGTAAGCGTTACTGGAACAGGGGGCGTTACGTGTGTAAGCCTCACTGGTGCAGGGGGCGTTATGTGTGTAAGCGCCACTGGTACAGGGGGCGTTGCGTGTGTAAGCATCACTGGTACAGGGGGCGTTACGTGTGCAAGTGTTACTAGTACAGGGGGCGTTATGTGTGTAAGCGTCATTGCTGCAGGGGCGTTACGTGTGTAAGCGTCGCTGGCACAGGAGGCGTTACGTGTGTAAGCGTCGCTGGTACAGGGGGCGTTACATGTGTAAGCGTCACTGGTACAGGGGGCGTTACGTGTGTAAGCGTCACTGGTACAGGGGGCGTTGCGTGTGTAAGCGTCACTGGTACCGGGGATGATACATGTGCAAGCGTCACTGCTACAGGGTGCGTTATGTGTGTAAGTGTCACTGCTGCAGGGGACGTTACGCGTATAAGCGTCACTGCTTTAGGGGGTGTTACGTGTGTAAGCATCACTGCGTCTTGTATAAGCGTCCCTGGTACAGGGTGCGTTACGTGTGTAAGCATCACTACTGCAGGGGGAAGTTACGTGTGTAAGTCCCACTACTACAGGGAGCATTATGTGTATAAGCATTATGTGCGCTGTACCTTTGTAAAGTACGGGAGGGCGCAAATTTATAGTTTGCAGGGAGGCGCCGAACACCCTAACACCGGCCCTGCTGGCAGGTGCATGAAAACAGATAGAATCTGCTAGAAATGTTTGGTGGACACTTTTTTTTTTTTTAAAATATGTTTATTAGTTTTTCCACATAGAGACATAAAGAGAGAAAAAGGCAGAGAAACAATGCAGTACAAAGTGCATGTAAAATGCTTATACTTATGGATTACATAATAGGCAACAAAGGTATGGCATAGTATCAAACATCACCACTACCCCTGGTGTTGTGTATAGGAGTGAGCAGTGCAGAGGACCATATCAAAGCATCAGCAGTGATGAATATAAACAGCAATTTAGGCCTTTAATATATTATGAAAGAAAAACTGCACATTATCACATATGTAACAAACCAAAATCAACTAGACAATCATAGAGAAAAAGAAAGAAGAAAGAAAGACAACAAAGACATGGATAAGAAGTGTGAGGGAGGAGGGGGGGGGGGGGGGGTTGCAGATGCCTAAAGAATATTCATCATACATGATAAGGCACATTCCTAGGGACTGTGGGGATCAAATCGCTCAGTATCAAGGTACGGAAGCGAGCATCACCCCGGTGCCGAAGGTGGATCATCACCAATAGGGATACCTAGTCTGCGTTAAGAATCCCAACTAAGGGAATCAAACAATTTCAGTATATGAGTTCGTTGTGGGGGTAGAAGAGAGTCAATGTATAGTCCCCATTTCTTATAAAAGCGCAAAGCGTTACGGTCAAGGTCTGGGAGAGTGGATTGGCGTTCAAAGTATAGTGTATTAGTAAGTAAAGACTTGAGGTTACCTAGGGAGGGAGAGGTTCGATATATCCAATGATTCAGAATTAACTTTTTCCCCAGGGTCAATAGTACATATAGAAACGGAATGTAGTATGTCTGGGATGGATGTAAACGCCAGGTTGTAGTATTAAGGCCGAGGAGTGCCGCTGGATCCACAGGGAGAGAGATCCGGAAGGTGGATTTTATATACCACACTACTTTATTCCAGAATCGTTTAATTTTCGGACAATGCCAAAAGTTATGCATAAAGAGAGCATTTGGTGCTTTACATTTGGGGCAACGACCAGAGTCTGTAGAGACCATATATTTGCGTTGTCCCGGGGCAATATATGCCCAATGTAAAAATTTAAAGTGGATTTCCTGAAGCTGGGCAGAATGCAGGGCTTTCAGTATAGCAGGAAGGGGGGAGAGGAAGCACTCCACCGATGGGTCCCAGGACCACTCACTCGACCATTTTGACAACATGGGGGGCCAGAAAACCTCCGGCTTGCCGGGCAACAAGTCCCGGTATAACCAGCATATCTTGTATGAAAAGGTAGGTAACGTGACCAGCAGGGCGGACAGAGGATCCTTTCTCCGCTCGTGCACAGGAGGGATGGGGAGAGTTTGTACAAAATGGCGTACTTGTAGGAACATGAAGAAATCAGATGAGGGCACACCGTGTCTCTCGGCTAAATCCGCGAATGACAGTACATGGCCACCCGGGTCAAACACATCACGAATGAGGGCTATGCCCCTAGATTTCCATGTGAGGAATTTGGTATTATCAAGGGGAGGAGTGAAGCAGGGGTTTCCGCACAATGGGATAAAAGGAGAGTATTCTGGGTTGCGATGTAGGGCCTTGTTAATGGCCCACCAGGAGCGATAGGCGTCCCAGAAAAGAATATTAGGGCGTACCATTGGTGGGAGCAAAGCTTTCGGGGTATGTAGCAAAGCCCTTAGGTCGTAAGGGTGTACAAGGCCCTGTTCCATGTCATAATTAACATATGAGGAGGTGCCCCTTAACCAATCCGAGATATACCTAAAGTTCGCGGCCTGGAAGAAAGCCAAGAGGTCTGGGACAGCCAAGCCACCCTGGGCGCGGGGGAGTTTAAGTTTAGGTAAAGAAATCCGAGACCTCTTGCGATTCCACAGGAATTTGGAGAACATTCTATCACATTCTTTTAAGTCTTTAGTAGGGGGCTGGATAGGAATCATCTGGAGTAGATAAGAGATCTTGGGGAATACAATACTCTTCAAAATAGCTACTCTTCCTAGTAGGGACACAGGAAGAGATGACCAAGTGGATAGCAATTGGGAAACTTTGTTAAAAACAGTGGTATAGTTGACTGAGTATAGGTCTAAGATATTCACAGGGATATATATACCCAAATATTTAAGGCCTAAGGTGTTTCTCTTAAATTGAGTGAGAACTGGCACCGGGGGGCGCTGACAGGCAATCGAGTTGAGTGGGAAGAGTTCAGACTTAGAGGCATTAACGCGATATCCCGCAAAGGCACCAAACTCAGAAATAGCCAGCATGATCGGCGGGACAGAGGTCTCAGGTCGTGAAATAAAGAGGAGCATGTCATCTGCAAACAAACTCACACGGAGCTCATGGTCATGAACCAATACTCCGGAGTATTCTGGGAGATGACGCAGTTTAATAGCCAGGGGCTCTATGGCGATAGCAAATAAAAGTGGGGAAAGGGGGCAGCCCTGCCTTGTGCCTCGGTGAAGAGGAATAGGAGCCGACAAGTAGCCATTACACATGATGCGAGATGAGGAGGGGGAATACAAATTACGTATCATGTTGATCAGGTCCAGCGGAAACCCAAATTTATCCAGCGTCGTGTATAAGTGATCCCAACTGACAAGATCAAACGCTTTCTCCGCGTCCAGGGAGAGGATGTATTGGGGGTCAGGGTCTCCGCTGGAGTGTAACCAGGTGGCCGCGGCAAGAACTTTACGGATATTGTTAGTGGAGTGTCGGCCTGAGATGAAACCAGTTTGGTCGGGGTGGATAATGGAGGGGAGTAATCCCTTTAACCTATCTGCAATAATTTTCGTAAATAGTTTATAGTCAACGTTGAGCAAGGAGATGGGGCGGTATGAACCGGGGAGATGGGGATCCCTTCCAGGTTTGGGAAGGAGACGTATCAGGGCTTCGTTAAAGTACAGAGGAAGGGAATGGGAAGATAAAATGTTATTAAATACCAGGGTCAGAGGATCCAGCAATTTAAGTATGAGCATTTTGTAGAATTCCCCAGAGAAACCATCGGGTCCAGGTGCTTTCATGGGCTTAAGATGTTTAATTGCCGCTTCCACCTCCTGGGTAGTAATCGGCAAGCAAAGATCCCCCTTCACCGATGTTGATATTTGAGGCAAGGAAACAGAGTCCCAGAAAGAAGTTTTAGCTGCTTGATCGAGGGGAGGGGGGGGAGTAAATGTCAGTATAAAATTCTGAGAGGATCTGCGCCATGTCCACAGATCTGGTAGCCAACGAGCCATCGTCTCGTTTCAATGTCTGGATCACCGAGGACGGCACTGAACCCCGCAGAAGATTTGAAAGGAGACGGCCCGTTTTATTGCCGTACCTATGAAAGCGGTGATTTCTGCTAAATGTATGGCGGTCGCCCATTAATGCCAGTACAGCACCAAACTGAGACTTGCAATCTAAATATACCTTCTTTGAGGCAGGAGACGGGCACTGTTTGAAGTGTTGGTAGGCATCAGTTAGGCAGCGTTGGGAGGTTTTAAACTCAGAAAGAAATTGTTTCTTTCTTGTGGAGGTATATTCCACAAGCCTACCGCGTATAACCGCCTTTGAGGTCTGCCAGAACAATAAGGGATCAGTTTCAGCAATACTTGCATTATCCAGTCTGAACTCCTCCCAAAATGCTTCCAACCTGTTCCGAAATTGTAGGGAAGAGGTAAAGGAAGTGGGGAAACGCCAGCATTTAAAGGAGCCATAGTCTAATGAGGTGGTAAGGGAAACCCAAACTAGGGCGTGATCAGAAAGAGAAATTGTTTCCATCTGTGCTTCAGTATTTTGGGGAATCAGGGAATCTGAGAGCAATAAGAAGTCTATTCTGGACAGTGTGCCGTGAGCAGCCGAGAGACACGAGTACTCCCTGTCAGTGGGATGAAGAAATCTCCAAGCATCAGTCAGATGCAGTTGTTGTGCAAAAAAGGTGACACCTAGGGTAGGAGGGGAGCGTGCACGAGCGGAGGAGTTCGAATCCATATAAGCGGAGGCCACAATATTGAAGTCTCCGCCCACAATCATTGGACAGGGCATAAACGGGCACAGTGTTGTTATGAGACTCTTAAAAAAAACTTTTGAATAAGAGTTTGGAGCATACACAGAACATAAAACATATTTGGTATTATGAAGTAAAATTTCAAGTATTAGGAATCTACCAGCAGGATCGCACAGGGAAGTAATGACTTCAATATGCAAGCTACTTTTAGCGAGGATCAATACACCCCTAGCCTTAGAAGAATAGGGAGCGTCTGAGAGTACCTGCCAGCCCAAAACACCCAATTTTTGGGCCTCTGGGGTGAGAAGGTGCGTCTCCTGTATAAACACCAAATCCATATGTAATCTATTTAAATAGAGCAGGATCTTCTTCCTCTTGATAGGGGAGTGGATACCCCCAACATTCCATGTGCCCACCTTAATAGAAGACATGGGGCTTTAAGTAATAAGTAATCATACAGGAAGACATCTTACAAACCCATAAGCAGTGTAGGGTGGGAAAAGACACAAGAGGAAGTAGGGGAGGGGGAAGACACAAAGATAGTAGAGACATAGAGATGAGAAGAAAATATTAGACCCACCGGGGGGTCCCACAACAATATTCGTGTAACAACTTCACGGTATTATAATTAAAGTAATAACCAAGGGCAGCAAGGAGGGCAGTGCTCCTAGCCAGCAACCACTATAATGGGCAGCATAGGGGATGGGGGGGGGGAGAGGGAGGAGGGTAAGGGGAGGGGGAGATAGGGAGTGGAAGGGGGGAGGGGGGGGGAGGGGTAAGGGATATGAGTGAGCGGTCAGAATGACATCAGCCTACCCCTAAATGGATGGGCAAAACAGGCATCCAAGCATATAGAACTATATAAAACTGGAAACAGGCATATAGGTATACATTGCTTAGAGGAAACTTATGTCACTTTAAGATTATATATACATCACCCAGAAGACCACTGAGGGATTAGCGAGAAGGTCCAAATAAGACTAACAGAGGAACTTATAGTCCACAGGGTGGGGATGAGAAATAAATGTATGTCGAGGGTGACTAAGTCCAGGCAACAATGAAGCAGGATAGTTACAGGGCAGTGTCTGTAAAAGACGGCTATTTCGGCACATGGTCGGAGGCTTCGGTCTCCGAAAGATAAGCGGCAGCATCCTCCGGGGTGTGGAAGTCCTTAAAAGACGTGCCATCGAAAATCCTCAGGCGTGCAGGGTAGAGTAGAGCAAACTTTCGGCCCTCGTGGGCTAATTTTGAGCATGTGGGAGAGAACGCCTTTCGTAGCCTGGTAAGCTCCGGGGAGAAGTCCTGGAAGATTAGTAATTTGGCATCTTCCCAGACAAGGTCTCTTATACGGCGGGAAGCAGACCACAGGGCCTCTTTATGGAGGTAGTTAAGACACCGAAATAGCACAGCTCGTGGTCGGTTGGATGCAGCGGAGCGACCAGGGCCTGTTCTGTGTGCACGTTCTACCACAAGATCCGAGCAAATATCTTGAATTCCAAGGAGGTCGGGAAGTGTGTGTCGAAGGAAGTGATAAAGAGCTTGGCCCTTAATCGTCTCTGGGAGCCCAATGAGCCTGAGATTTTTTCTGCGCAATCTATTTTCTAGATCGTCGATCTTAGACCATACCATGTTTTCTGATTTCTGCAGTTTAGCGGAGATGTCGGAGAGTTCAGCGATTTGCTGAAAATTTTCACCAGCAGTATGTTCCACTTGTAAAACACGCTTGGATAGTTGTTTATACTGGCTTTTAATATCCAGGACAGCTTGCTGTAGTGCAGCAGCATGCAGCTGTGCTTGTTCTTGAAATAATGGCTGGACAGTCTCTTTCACCGCTCTAACAATGTCCTCATAGGACAAGGAATGCCCCGGGGTAGAGGAGGGCAGTAACGAGCCTAGGGCAGCGGACCCAGCAAGGGATGGAGAGACGCTGGGCACAGGGGCCAAGGGAGGAGCTGAGGTAACCGCCGTTCGAGCTCCGGTCTCCAGAGAAGCCGCGGAGGCCATCTTGGAAGCCGAGCCGCGGCTTTCAGATTTGGCCCGTGGAGGCTTTCCCTGCATCGTGGGAGCTAAGAATCGGTCCATAGAGGGGGGCCGGATGTACGGGGAGCGGGCTGGTGTGAGTGACCGCTCAATGGACGCCCAAAGCGGGCGATATGTTAGAGGTCAGTGGCTGCAGGCACCGGAGCTTCTAAGCAGCGTGTCACTCCATGCGGTGCCGGAACCGGAAGTCTTGGTGGACACTTTAAGCAAGATTTAAATTTAAGCAAGAGTTAAATGGATTCTGGGAAATCTTTGCCTGTGCACTGAATGAGGCAGAGGTCATAAAGTCCAATTGTGCTGGCAACTGCAGTGAGCTGTGGCCAGAAAGTAGCCTGTGCTTCTCAAAGGAGTACCCCTATGACACAGGAGTGTTAAACCAGCAATGTCATTTTTTATCGCGCATACAGATGTAGTCATGCTCATCTTACTGCCATGCAGCATGTTGCATCACGGCATCAGGGACGGCCCGAAGCCAAATTATTTGATAAGCGAATAAATACTTTGGCGCCTACCTAAGCACTTTTGCGTGTGCTGAAGGCACGCTTGAAAAAATTAAGGAGGCGTGGTCTCATTGTCAAAGCCCAGTTGTAGTGCCCCTTACACATTTGCCCACTGTATAAGTGCCCCTTACACATTTGCCCACTGTATAAGTGCCCCTTACACATTTGCCCACTATATAAGTGCCCCTTACAGATTTGCACACTATATAAGTGCTCCTGACACATTTGCCCACTGTTGAAGTTCTGCTTACATATTTTGCCCAATTTAATACTTCCCCTTACATATTAATCTAATCAAAGTACTGTATTACCTGATATGCCCCCTGTGCCAGGAGGCTCGCAAAGCAGTCAGTGGTGTTGGTGCCTCCGCTATGCCCGGCACCACACTATAGTACTAGAAGAAGAATCACAAAATAAAACTACCGCTCTTAGTAGTCAGATAGCAAGGGCTTCTGGGAGTGGTAGTTTATTTTGCATGTACAGTAATGTGAAGACTTTCAAAATAAACTACCGCTCCCAGCAGCCCTTGCTGTCTGGAAACAAGGGATTCTGGGAGCGGTATTTTATTTTATTGTTCTTCACATTACTGTAGTGGGGTGTGCTGTCGGACATAGCGCGGCAGCGCCAACATCACTGCCTGCTCAGTGAGTCTCTGGGCAGGCGCTACATATCAGGGGGTATCAGGAATGGCCAGTGTTACACATATCACTGGCGCAGCTGAGTAGGGCACCCTCCTTTTTTGGTGCGCCTTACTCAGCTGCATAACCAGCATATGTGTAAACCAGCCCTGCACGGCATGCTGCATGGCATGCCTGGCAGCGACTATTCGCAGCTGGCGATTGCTTCATTATTTTCTTTAGGGATTAATGGAGCGATCACTGGCTGCGAATAGTGGCAGCCTGGCACGCCATGCATCAAGTCGTGTTGCAGCATGTTGCATCGCAGCAGAGATGAGCATAGCGGAATACCCTGTGGGTATGGGTCCTTGGTAGCCCATCATATTGCTGTAGGAAAGTTGTGATAACTCAAGACGAGATGTTTTGCATCTCCCTCCATTAAGCAGAAGCATTAGGAGCACACCTAATGCTTCCTTCTTTAGATAGTAATCAAAAAATAAACCAAGGTAAATGGGCGCCCGTAGCCTTCAACCCTATGGGAACTTCCTAATGCTGCACAATTTGGCGAAAAGGGGGAAGGTTGCTAACCCCCAAAAAACGAAATAAGTAGAAAAAAACAATCTGTGCGCAGATTATTAATAAAACAATTTATATTTAATTGTGATCCTGTTGCGCACAGATTGGTTTTTTCTACTTATTTCTTTAGATAGTGGCTCCTACTCTTGTTGCAAAAGAGATAAAATTGGTGCAAATGCTATGCAGCACACAAAATTGACAACCATAAAATACAGACAGCTTTGCAGTGACCACCATACAAAACAGACATCATCGCAGTGATTGTCATACAGCACAGTCAGCATCCCAATGACCATTATGTAGTACATACTACTTGGTCCTCCAAATATTTATCGCACTGAATGGCGTACCACACAGACAGCATGTTTGTGTCCACCCAGAGGCGGCACAACGCCTTGCACACCCGGTGCGGCACTGGCATAAAAAGGGGCGGGGCTTCGCGGAGGGGGTGGGGCTGTGCTGGAGGGGCAGGGCTTCGATTCCCGACCCCCGTTTTTCGTCACTTGGGGGGTTCGGGAGGAGCGTGCTGCATCTTGTGGAGTGCTGTATGTGCAGTGCCGGCTCCTGCTCAGTGACAGGAGTCGAGTGCTGCACATAATGTAACAGTGCAGCACTCTGCTCCTGTCACTGAGCAGGAGCAGGCATTTTGGTGTCACCCCTCGGCAGGTGGCACCCGGTTGCGGGCCGCACCCCCCTTGTGACGCCACTGTGTCCACCATCCACACAGACAGCATCCCAACGTCTGACATACCACACAGACAGCATCTCAGTGACCACCACACAGAGAGTGTACTCCGTATTGCACAGACAGCATATTAGTGACCACCATACCAAACAGACAGCATTCCATTTACCACAGACGGCATTCCAGTATCCACCATACTGGATACTGGTACAGCATTTCAGTGACTACTTTACCACACAGACAGCATCCCAGTGACTGCCATGCAGTACACTGTGCACATAATGTATATTAAGCTGACAAGGTCTGCTGAGTCATTCTAGACTTGCATATCCCTAGCCTGGATATTGATTTCAAGGAGCAGTACTCTGTCCGTGGGCTTTGTTCTGCGGACTGTATAGAGACTTGCAGCAGAGGATGGCTGACACTGACCTGAAGACAGTGATTTTTTTAACACATCTACAATCAACTGAATTGCCCCCTAAGTCTTTGTGGTCACATTCATTCCTACTGTATGAGGATTACATATCTACAGGGAACTGAGGCCACGCTGGCCATATGTTGCGATATGCACCATGTTGCGGTGCATGTGTAGTATGCTGATTGTTATCGAGTGAGGAGGTGAGGCCCACAAAGTGGGGAAAGGAGAGCATCATACTGACCAGAGGCACAGGCAGTGAGTGTTTGTCTAGCAGATGTTTGTAAGAAGAAAAATGTCCCCGAAACGAAAAGGTGTGGGGGGATCCGACACTAGCCAGGAAGGGAAGAAGTACCTAGAGCCAGGGAGGAGACCGCCAGGGACGGGCGCCACACTGCACTGGTTACGTACATTACAGTGCAGGTCTGTTACGTCTATTAATCACATGGAAACGGCACTTTCCATGTAATTTTCATGAACTTAAGTAAAAAGGCAATTTATTAAGCTAATAGCACTGTGTGTATCCTAGATATCTAATACGTTAGTGTGTCAGAATTGGAGCACATGGCAGTGCTATACTATGTTCAGATGGAGTTAGGCTGTGCCCACCCAGATATTGGAAGAGGGTCTAGTTTCCATTGGGACTATTCTGGGGAATATGGAAGCCCTAGTGATTAGCAAGATGAAAATTAAACGATTTCTTCAGATCAACCTCTACTGCCACTAATCTAATAGAATTTGTAAATCATTCCTTTCTATACAAGCATATGTGCATGTTTTGCATTTATAATTGGAAAAACAAAAACCTTCTTGCACACAGGCTTGGACTGGCCCACAGGGGTACAGGGGAAACCACCGGTGAACCCCACTGCCTGGGTGCCCACCTCCTGCTTTAAGGATCAGGTTCCAGACTATGCACTTGAATTATACATATGTTACCTTATACAGGACTATGGTGTATTCTCTACAGTGCATTGTTGTTATTAATCTGGTACTGTACATTATCATGCAAGCAGCAGCTGAATTTACTGTATATATTTATGAAGTGGCCCAGCCAGGGCCGGTGCAAGGTCTCTATGCACCCTAGGCAAATCTCCAGCCTAGTGCCCCCTAACCTGAAACACTACCCCCCCCCCCCCCCCCCCCAGGGAAGATGCAGGTGGCCACTAGGTGGGCTAGGGTAGATTGCATTATTATACATATGCAGAAAAAAGAAACAGCACTCATGGACTTTTAGAGTGAAAAAGTATATTTTTGTGACTTTGTTCACAATATACAGTACTTTTACTTTCAAATCCTTGAGTGATGACCGCTCTTTCTGCCTATGTATACATGCTAGCTGGCATGTTGCCAATTGTACAGGACACTGAGGCCAATGTCTGTCTGTCTGTCTATCTATCTATCTATCTTGTATACATTGCTTCTGTATATGGGGTCTGGTGGGATATTTGATTGTATGTGTATACATACATACAGTATTATATACATATATTTGTATGCTCCTTATTGTGTTCCATCCCCCCATCTGTAAGTTGATTACTGCCCCCCCCCCCTCCTCCATATGTACTGTATTATACCCCAGTGCCTGTGTTTCCCGATTATGCTGTTTACAAGAACAAACCACCCACCAGGCTGTAAGGTGTGTACTGACTGTGGTCCTGCAGAAACCCCCATGGGTTACTTACCTAATAGTTGTTTCCTTGTTTTCCCTCATAATTGTCATGGTTCCTCTCACAGGCGGAGGCATTACAGCGACACTGCAGGTGCAGACATGTAGTCAGGTGCTGCTTGCTGCTGAAGAGTTGGGATCCAGGGGCCTGCATCAGGACTATGAGCAGCGGCCGTGGGGGACGCCCCTTGGGGAGCCATAGTTACATCCGCCTCCTATGTGCATTCATATGACATGACGTTACACTTGTTAGCACGGAGGAAGCGCTGAGGCACTCTGTAGTACAGCCTGATGGTGACGGCTGCACCTAATTAGACCCGCAGCAGCAGCCAGCGCAGTGTAAGGCCGCACACAGAGTCATCCTTCAGTTTTTTGCTAGAGGAATTTAGTGGCGCCCCCTAGGAGCCGGCGCCCCTAGGCAGCCGCCTAAAGCTGCCTAATGGTAGAGCCGGCCCTGGGCCCAGACGTTGCACTCTCTAATGCACAGGTTCTCAAACTCGGTCCTCAGGACCCCACACAGTGCATGTTTTGCAGGTCTCACAGAATCACAAGTGAAATAATTAGCTCCACCTGTGGACCTTTTAAAATGTGTCAGTGAGTAATTAATACACCTGTGCACTTGCTGGGTTACCTGTAAAACATGCACTGTGTGGGGTCCTGAGGACCGAGTTTGAGAACCACTGCTCTAATGGTTAGTCAAACCAATGAGGTGGCAGGCCACACCTCCTCTGTAGACTGGCCACACCCCTAAACATGGGCCCCTGCCACTGCATCTCCCTGGTGGGCCCTACATGCCCCAGTCTGACACTTGTACAGATGCATACATGTCCAGTTATAGCTATACTAACTGCAATTTCAGCACAACAATTACAA
>NC_086449.1:336128967-336218967 GCF_028390025.1 Pseudophryne corroboree | reverse complement strand
TGGAGGCGTAAGGTAAGGAGGGAGATAATGCATGTAGTTAAGAGGCAGGGTCAAGGCAAGGTTTCCTAAGAATAGGAGAGTCCAAGGTATCTTTGAATGATGAGAAGCGATAACTTAGTCTAATAACTGTTGTCTGTGATCTTGCCACAAAAATATAAAAAATAAACTTGATTGCAAACTTGGTGTATTTTTTAATATTAAAACCTCATCAAATTTGCTGTTACTAAGGAAAGTTTCAGAAGTCACAATTGACTTCCGCGGTCTCTGATACCTGGTTCTGTATGTTGGCTCAATGGTATGTCCCTTGTCCATATGTAGAAACCCTAAATGCTAAACACTACATTAATAAAATGTATAACTTTTAGTTTAATTGTTTCAGCTCTCTAGATAGCTGCTTGGTAGACTTCCCCAAATTTCCTCAAAGCATTATACTTCTGATCATCACAGCACCATTATCATAACAGTTGGATTTAGTAACAATATGCAAATCTGCAGTAACTCATAGCAAGCAATAAGCCACTACTGTGTTTGTCTAATATGTACTGGGCTGACCAATGCTTATTTGCTGATTAGTTGCTTTGGGTTCCTGCACATACAGTAGGCACTTCGTTATTGAATCCACTACTTTATCTGTGGCTACCCGCTTGAAACCATTGTTCCCTTGATGAACCCTCCCCCTCAGTTACAAAGGTCACTGTCTCCTATGAAATCATCATCCACTTTTGCTAATCACAAAATATTAATAAAAAAATATAAATTCAAATATGTCACATATATAGCTCCTATATCAAGTAACCTGTTTAACGCGGTTACTAAAAAAACAACACAAGAAAAAAGAATTGTGGTTTAATACACCACCAATAATGCATATTGCATATAATATGCAAAAAATACCAAATTTATTATTTGCTTAATCAAGTATAAAATGAATAGCGGTAATGGCATATTAGCGCACCCAAAAACCAATAGAAATCAAAATGTGATGAATACAGTTTCAAAAATTTACACTGCACTAAAGATGGATAAACAAGCCAAAAACTTCTGAATGCATTAGATCAGAGATTCCCAAACGCGGTCGTCAAGGCACCCCAACAGTCCAGGATTTAGGTATATCCATGGCTCAGCACAGATGGTTAAATCAAATTGACTTAGGTGCTAATTAAGTCACCTGTTGCCAAGCATGGATACATTTAAAACCTTGACTGTTGGGGTGCCTTGAGGACCGCATTTGGGTATCTCTGCATTAGATAATAAGTTCTCAAACTCAGTCCTCAGGACCCAAGCAGTTCATGTTTTCCAGATCTCCTCACAGAATCACAAGTGAAATAATTAGCTCTACCTGTGGATCTTTTAAAATGTGTCAGTGAGTAATGACTACACCTGTGCACCTGCTAAGTGACCCAGAAAAAGTGACATGTATAATGGGATTCTGAGGACCGAGTTTGAGAACCACTGGATTAGATTAAGTCCTTGGTGAGACCACTCTGAGAATATTGATAAAACCATATATGTTTGTAATTAATCTTGCTACAAATCCACATGGGGCATTATTGATTGATATTTTGTATCCATTCGGCAATGTTGGAATATATAGAGTACACTGACCCTCAGGTGTCTAACGTGATTTATCAATCCTCTCTGAGGGGGTCTTACCAAGAACTTGGACTTACCCGTCTTTCGTGCTGTGTAATTTTGTACTCATTAGATTTTATTTCTGTGTTTTTTTATGTCTGCTGGTATATCGTCATCACTGTTAATTTTCTGCTTATGTTTTAGCAAAAAATAAATTTGGTATATTTTGCATATTATCATGTTATTTGTGTTCCTATTGGTGGTATGACATCACCAAATCTTTTTTTCTTATGCTATTTTATTACAATAACTTCTATCGTGTCCTGCTTTCAACTGACAATGTAATTTCTTATTTCCCCATCTATTTATTTTACATATATATTTATAATGCTACATCTTTACTAGTTTTGGAGTGCTCATCACCATTCGGGTTGCAACATTATATGTATTATCATAGATAACATGTAATAGTAAATCTAATAAAAATGTGTTTTTGTTATTACTACATATCCACTGTATCAGGAACAAATCTTCCACTCCTGTGTACAGGAATCAATCAGCCTGTACACATTCCTGATTGCTGGCACCACTCACATACTGATAGGCGCATATACCTATTAATCATAGTATATCATGTCCCGATGAGCCCTAGCCTTTCTGTGCATAGGTATTGCCATTCCAGTACTGTTAGACTAGGTCTACTGTCAATCAAAGTCATGGAGCACCTCATTGGGATAACTATTGCAACTAGGCTGAAGCCTAGGGGCCCTACAGGGACTAGGGGTCCAGTCATGTTTTTGCTGATGCACTGTTACCTGCGCACTAGGGTTCCTTTAGGTAAAGGCACTTTGCACTGTGTGCTGTAGCAAGGCATACTTGTAGTCAGCTAAGAATTGGTTTGAGTCTGTGGGGAGGGGACCGGACCAATAGCGCACTAGCGTAATGCCTCCTCTTCCCTTTTCTCTAACGTCCTAAGTGGATGCTGGGGACTCCGTAAGGACCATGGGGAATAGCGGCTCGCAGGAGACTGGGCACATCTAAAGAAAGCTTTAGGACTATCTGGTGTGCACTGGCTCCTCCCCCTATGACCCTCCTCCAAGCCTCAGTTAGATCTCTGTGCCCGAACGAGAAGGGTGCACACTAGGGGCTCTCCTGAGCTTCTTAGTGAAAGTTTTAGTTTAGGTTTTTTATTTTCAGTGAGACCTGCTGGCAACAGGCTCACTGCATCGAGGGACTAAGGGGAGAAGAAGCGAACTCACCTGCGTGCAGAGTGGATTGGGCTTCTTAGGCTACTGGACATTAGCTCCAGAGGGACGATCACAGGCCCAGCCTGGATGGGTCCCAGAGCCGCGCCGCCGCCCCCCTTACAGAGCCAGAAGGCAGAAGAGGTCCGGAAAATCGGCGGCAGAAGACGTCCTGTCTTCAACAAGGTAGCGCACAGCACTGCAGCTGTGCGCCATTGCTCTCAGCACACTTCACACTCCGGTCACTGAGGGTGCAGGGCGCTGGGGGGGGGGCGCCCTGAGACGCAATAAAAAACACCTTGGATGGCAAAAAATGCATCACATATAGCTCCTGGGCTATATGGATGCATTTAACCCCTGCCAGAATACATAGAAAAACGGGAGATAGGCTCCGCCCCCTTATCGGCGGCCTTATCTCCTCAGCACACTGGCGCCATTTTCCCTCACAGCTCCGTTGGAGGGAAGCTCCCTGTCTCCCCTGCAGTCACTACACTACAGAAAGGGTTAAAAAAGAGAGGGGGGGCACTAATTACGCGCAGTATTAAAGATACAGCAGCTATAAGGGGAAAAACACTTATATAAGGTTATCCCTGTATATATATATATATATATATATATATATATATATATATAGCGCTCTGGTGTGTGCTGGCAAACTCTCCCTCTGTCTCCCCAAAGGGCTAGTGGGGTCCTGTCCTCTATCAGAGCATTCCCTGTGTGTGTGCTGTATGTCGGTACGTTTGTGTCGACATGTATGAGGAGAAAAATGATGTGGAGACGGAGCAGATTGCCTGTAATAGTGATGTCACCCCCTAGGGGGTCGACACCTGAGTGGATGAACTGTTGGAAGGAATTACGTGACCGTGTCAGCTCTGTATAAAAGACAGTGGTTGACATGAGACAGCCGGCTACTCAGCTTGTGCCTGTCCAGACGTCTCATAGGCCGTCAGGGGCTCTAAAGCGCCCGTTACCTCAGATGGCAGATATAGACGCCGACACGGATACTGACTCCAGTGTCGACGGTGAAGAGACAAATGTGACTTCCAGTAGGGCCACACGTTACATGATTGAGGCAATGAAAAATTATTTACACATTTCTGATAATACGAGTACCACCAAAAAGGGGTATTATGTTCGGTGAGGAAAAACTACCTGTAGTTTTCCTGAATCTGAGAAATTAAATGAGGTGTGTGATGATGCGTGGTTTTCCCCCGATAACAACTGATAATTTCTAAAATGTTATTGGCATTATATCCTTTCCCGCCAGAGGTTAGGGTGCGTTGGGAAACACCCCCTAGGGGGGATAAAGCGCTCACAGGCTTGTAAGGGCTCTACCCTCTCCGGAGATGGCCGCCCTTAAGGATCCTGCTGATAGAAAGCAGGAGGGTATCCTAAAATGTATTTACACACATACTGGTGTTATACTGCGACCAGCAATCGCCTCAGCCTGGATGTGCAGTGCTGGGTTGGCGTGGTCGGATTCCCTGACTGAAAATATTGATACCCTAGATAGGGACAGTATATTTTTGCCTATAGAGCATTTAAAAGATGCATTTCTATATATGCGTGATGCACAGCGGAATATTTGCCGACTGGCATCAAGTCTAAGTGCGTTGTCCATTTCTACCAGTAGAGGGTTATGGACACGTCAGTGGTCAGGTGATGCGTATTCCAAACGGCATTTGGAAGTATTGCCTTATTAAGGGGAGGAGTTATTTGGGGTCGGTCTTTCAGACCAGGTGGCCACGGCAACAGCTGGGAAATCCACGTTTGTACCCCAGGTCGCCTCTCAACATGAGAAGACGCCGTATTATCAGGCGCAGTCTTTTCATGGACAAGCGGGCAAAAGGTTCCTCATTTCTGCCCCGTGACAGAGGGAGAGGAAAAAGGCTGCAGAAATCAGCCAGTTCCCAGGAACAGAAACCCTTTCCCGCCTCTGCCAAGCCCTCAGTATGACGCTGGGGCTTTACAAGCAGAATCAGGCACGGTGGGGGGCCCGTCTCAATGAATTTCAGCGCGCAGTGGACTCACTCGCAAGTAGACCCCTGGATCCTTCAGGTGATATCTCAGGGGTACAAATTAGAATTCGAGACGTCTCCCCCTCGCCGTTTCCTAAAGTCGGCTTTACCGATGTCTCCTTCTGACACGGAGACAGTTTTGGAAGCCATTCACAAGCTGTATTCCCAGCAGGTGATAATCAAGGTACCCCTCCTGCAACAGGGAACGGGGTATTATTCCACACTGTTGTGGTACCGAAGCCAGACGGCTCGGTGAGACCGATTCCAAATCTAAAATCTTTGAACACTTACATACAGAGGTTCAAATTCAAGATTGAGTCACTCAGAGCAGTGATTGCGAACCTGGAAGAAGGGGACTACATGATGTCTCGGGACATCAAGGATGCTTACCTTCATGTCAAAATTTACCCTTCTCACCAAGGGTACCTCAGGTTTATGGTACAGAACTGTCACTATCAGTTCAGACGCTGTATGGATGGTCCACGGCACCCCGGGTCTTTACCAAGGTAATGGCCGAAATGATGATGATCCTTCGAAGGAAGGGAATTTTAGTTATCCCTTACTTGGACGATTCCCTGATAAGGGTAAGATCCAGGGAACAGTTGGAGGTCGGTGTAGCACTATCTCAGGTAGTGTTGCGGCAGCACGATTGGATTCTCAATATTCCAAAATCGCAGCTGGTTCCGACGACTTGTCTTCTGTTCCTAGGGATGATCCTGGACACAGTCCAGAAAAAGGTGTTTCTCCCGGAGGAGAAAGCCAGGGAGTTATCCGAGCTAGTGAGGAACCTCCTAAAACCGAGCCAAGTCTCAGTGCATCAATGCACAAGGGTTCTGGGTAAAATGGTGGCTTCCTACGAAGCAATCCCATTCGGTAGATTCCACGCAAGAACTTTCCAGTGGGACCTGCTGGACAAATGGTCCGGGTCGCATCTTCAGATGCATCAGCGGATAACCCTGTCACCAAGGACAAGGGTGTCCCTCCTGTGGTGGTTGCAGAGTGCTCATCTTCTAGAGGGCCGCAGATTCGGCATTCAGGACTGGGTCCTGGTGACCACGGATGCCAGCCTGCGAGGCTGGGGAGCAGTCACACAGGGAAGGAATATCCAGGGCTTATGGTCAAGCCTGGAGACATCACTTCACATAAATATCCTGAAGCTAAGGGCCATTTACAATGCTCTAAGCTTAGCAAGACCTCTGCTTCAAGGTCAGCCGGTGTTGATCCAGTCGGACAACATCACGGCAGTCACCCACGTAAACAGACAGGGTGGCACAAGAAGCAGGAGGGCAATGGCAGAAGCTGCAAGGATTCTTCGCTGGGCGGAAAATCATGTGATAGCACTGTCAGCAGTATTCATTCCGGGAGTGGACAACTGGGAAGCAGACTTCCTCAGCACGACCTCCACCCGGGAGAGTGGGGACTTCACCCAGAAGTCTTCCACATGATTATAAACCGTTGGGAAAAACTCGACAGGTATTGCGCCAGGTCAAGGGACCCTCAGGCAATAGCTGTAGACGCTCTGGTAACACCGTGGGTGTACCAGTCAGTGTATGTGTTCCCTCCTCTGCCTCTCATACCCAAGGTACTGAGATTGATAAGATGGAGAGGAGTAAGCACTATATTCGTGGCTCCGGATTGGCCAAGAAGGACTTGGTAACCGGAACTTCAAGAGATGCTCACGGAGGATCCGTGGCCTCTACCTCTAAGAAGGGACCTGCTCCAGCAAGGACCCAGTCTGTTCCAAGACTTACCGCGGCTGCGTTTGACGGCATGGCGGTTGAACGCCGGATCCTGAAGGAAAAAAGGCATTCCGGATGAAGTCATCCCTATCCTGATCAAAGCCAGGAAGGATGTAACCGCAAAACATTATCACCGCATTTGGCGAAAATATGTTGCGTGGTGCGAGGCCAGTAAGGCCCGACGGAGGAAATTCAACTGGGTCGATTCCTACATTTCCTGAAAACAGGAGTGTCTATGGGCCTGAAATTGGGGTCCATTAAGGTTCAAATTTCGGCCCTGTCAATTTTCTTCCAAAAAGAACTAGCTTCAGTCCCTGAAGTTCAGACGTTTGTAAAAGGGGTACTGCATATACAGCCTCCTTTTGTGCCTCCAGTGGCACTTTGGGATCTCAATGTAGTTTTTGGGTTCCAAAAGTCACATTGGTTTGAACCACTTAAATCTGTGGAGTTAAAATATCTCATATGGAAAGTGGTCATGCTGTTGGCCCTGGCCTGGGCCAGGTGCGTGTCAGAATTGGCGGCTTTATCCTGTTAAAGCCCTTATCTGATTTTCCATTCGGACAGGGCGGAATTGAGGACTCGTCCTCCGTTTCTCCCTAAGGTGGTTTTAGCGTGTCACCTGAACCAACCTATTGTGGTGCCTGCGGCTACTAGGGACTTGGAGGACTCCAAGTTGCTAGACGTTGTCAGGGCCCTGAAAATATATGTTTCCAGGACGGCTGGAGTCAGGAAATCTGACTCGCTGTTTATCCTGTATGCACCCAACAAGCTGGGTGCTCCTGCTTCTAAGCAGACTATTGCTCGTTGGATTTGTAGTACAATTCTGCTTGCACATTCTGTGGCAGGCCTGCCACAGCCAAAAATCTGTAAATGCCCACTCCACAAGGAAGGTGGGCTCATCTTGGGCGGCTGCCCGAGGGGTCTCGGCTTTACAACTTTGCCGAGCAGCTACTTGGTCAGGAGCAAATACGTTTGTAAAATTCTACAAAATTGATACCCTGGCTGAGGAGGACCTGGAGTTCTCTCATTTGGTGCTGCAGAGTCATCCGCACTCTCCCGCCCGTTTGGGAGCTTTGGTATAATCCCCATGGTCCTTACGGAGTCCCCAGCATCCACTTAGGACGTTAGAGAAAATAAGAATTTACTTACCGATAATTCTATTTCTCGTAGTCCGTAGTGGATGCTGGGCGCCCATCCCAAGTGCGGATTGTCTGCAATACTGGTACATAGTTATTGTTACCAAAAAATCGGGTTATTGCTGTAGTGAGCCATCTTTTCTAGAGGCTCCTCTGTTATCATGCTGTTAACTGGGTTCAGATCACAAGTTGTACAGTGTGATTGGTGTGGCTGGTATGAGTCTTACCCGGGATTCAAAATCCTTCCTTATTGTGTACGCTCGTCCGGGCACAGTATCCTAACTGAGGCTTGGAGGAGGGTCATAGGGGGAGGAGCCAGTGCACACCAGATAGTCCTAAAGCTTTCTTTAGATGTGCCCAGTCTCCTCCGGAGCCGCTATTCCCCATGGTCCTTACGGAGTCCCCAGCATCCACTACGGACTACGAGAAATAGAATTATCGGTAAGTAAATTCTTATTATTACACCTCCATGAGCATATGGCAGCCAATATGTACAAGCACAAGGCAGGGTTCAAAAGAGAAAAGAAAAATATGAACGATTGCGCTGTGAGAAGTCAGCAGAAGTTGTTTCAACTGGGTATCTGTGTACTTGTGAATTCTGAAAGTGTAAATGATGGCATAAGCTCTGTTTCCCAAATGTCAGCTGTAGTGGGGTGAAAGATTAAAGTGCCAGATGGGCCCGAAATACCTGAACACCTAGGGGCCCGGCCATGGGTTAATACGGCCCTGCATAAGACTTACAGGGCTTGTGACCAAGATCCACAGCAAAACGTGTGTCGGAGGACCTCCAGCTCCCCATGGTCACACAGGAATCTCCACTAGTTTGTATACAGGTACTTTCCTCGCTCCAGATGCATTCTTATTGCCTTCGCTGCGAGTGGTACCATGCAATGTATCCCCACTCGCCATTATCTATCTACCTATAGTACCAGTGGACCGCTCCCTCATCACATGTCCAATGCTATTGCAAGTAAGTGAAATCAGCGGCGACCCCTGTCATATACTGTCATTACTTTGAATTCTAATAGGCTTATTACCGGTCTACTATCCCCTTTCTGTATTGTTCCTGTAGCTGGTTATTGTAATGTTTGGCTTTTCCAGTGATAGCTATTATTTTTAAAGAAGTTATGCTATACCACCCAAATACAGTGGATATTTCACCCTACTGCTATAGAGGTGTTGTCTTTTTTTCGCCTTATGTCTTCAATGTTTTTTTATATTTCGCCTCACAAACCCCATTTTCCCAGAATATTCTTTTATTTATATTTTTTGTCTAGTATGTAATTTAAGTGACCTGTTTGGTGCATGACTTGGTACTACATTCACTTAAATTTATAACCTTTGTATAGACAGAGTGCCTCTATAAGAAGCTGTTTTTTCTCTTGACCAGTTACAATGTTGACACGTTGCCTATCGATATCATAACTGTCACCATTGTGGTATCAGCATTCTGAATGTTGACTTTGTTCTTGTCAACCTAATGACTACATTCCAAGTCTAGAGTTCTTTTATGTCATTCTAATCATGAATCCGTCCTTCTGCTACTACTTGGCCGGCTAATCAATGCAATCAATCAATTTATTTATAATAATGATAATAATAATTTTATTTATATAGTGCTCTTTCTCCAACAGGACTCAAAGCCCTTTACAAACCTCAGAAACAATGCACATATACATTCAGGAGAACACCATTTTCCTGGTTAATCAGCATTTACAAGTCAATTAACAATGCATTTATTTATACATAAAATGACAGACTGTAAAACATCCCACAGTATAGTCAGGCGTGCCATTGATTTGACAGTCTTCAGTGGACATATATATTGTGAATGAGCTATTCTTACTGATTTTCTGGTCATTTCTTGCTATTAGTGTTGGCGCAAATGTTTGAAGGCAAGGCTTCAATGTTGGGTCATTTTCCATAGGTGTATGAGTGTTGTCCCCTTTTTCTTTCCCACTCATTCATGTGCAACCTAGTTCTCCAACAAGCAAGTTGTGAAATAAGTTGTAGGGGATACAACAGTATAAATAAGTGGCAAAAGGCCTAAACCAAATACTGTACTGTACAGTCAGATACTGTACCTTCAGAAGTACTCCTAATACATATACTGTATAATAAAAAATATCTGTTAATTTTTTTTTTTTTAAGTTTTAGAAAATGTTGCTCTGCATTCAAATATCTTGATTAGCCAGTCGCAAAACAAACCCTTTACTGACCAATATCATGTTTATAATGCTCTAATTAGACCATGAATAATTTATTTTTATATTTGGTAGCATAATTGAATATATATAGTTGTTTTATTTTAAGTGGTGAGGATGTGTACACAATATAAATAAATGTCCACATCCCTCAGTCCCCCCCACCAGTTGAGACAAACTATAGTAACATTGCACCTCACAGATCTATTAAGAGCCTGGTCGGGACGCCATCCCTTTACAGATTATTTGACCAGAAGGGGGCACCATGGATCATGTATTTTGCAGTATTCCTTTATTTAATACCTGCTTTGTTCCATGCCAGCCACAATCCAAACATAGAGTTTCAACCTGCAGCAGTCATACACTATCCGACTGTCAGTCCTGCAGAGTAGTGATTGTGATATCCAACGTTAAGGCTTTCCAACCTTATCAGTCTGAAGTGCACTAGAAGGCTCTGCCGTTCAGCCTAAATTGGGACCCCCATTGCAATGTGGTAACAATGTTAGCATATGAGCACTTTGTGTACAGATAGCTGCAAGCAGTCTATAGTGCAAGGTGTCTGAAAAGGTAGGAAGATGAGGGGTAAACACACAACTTTGATAGGGGGCTTTTTAGGGATGAAAACTTTTATTTATTTCTTACAACAAGTTGATGTGTGTACAATATTTATCACTTACAGGAGATTCCACCAAAATATGTAAACTTAGTTTCTCTAACGTCCTAGTGGATGCTGGGGACTCCGTAAGGACCATGGGGAATAGACGGGCTCCGCAGGAGACAGGGCACTTTAAGAAAGAATTTGGATACTGGTGTGCTCTGGCTCCTCCCTCTATGTCCCTCCTCCAGACCTCAGTTTGAATCTGTGCCCGGACGAGCTGGGTGCTACTTAGTGAGCTCTCCTGAGCTTGCTAAAAAGAAAGTATTTTGTTAGGTTTTTTTTATTTTCAGAGAGATCTGCTGGCAACAGACTCTCTGCTACGTGGGACTGAGGTGAGAGAAGCAGCCCTACTCACTGAAGATAGGTCCTGCTTCTTAGGCTACTGGACACCATTAGCTCCAGAGGGATCGTACACAGGATCGCACCCTTTGTCGTCCGATCCCGGAGCCGCGCCGCCGTCCCCCTCGCAGAGCCGGAAGACAGAAGCCGGTGACAGAAGCAAGAAGACTTCGAAATCGGCGGCAGAAGACTCCAGTCTTCATATGAGGTAGCGCACAGCACTGCAGCTGTGCGCCATTGTTCCCACACTAAACCCACATACTCCGGTCACTGTAGGGTGCAGGGCGCAGGGGGGGGCGCCCTGGGCAGCATTTAGAGACCTCTTGGCAAAAGTGGGCATATATACAGTTGGGCACTGTATATATGCATGGGCCCCCGCCATATTTTTACACAGAAACGCGGGACAGAAGCCCGCCGCTGAGGGGGCGGGGCTTCTTTCTCAGCACTCACCAGCGCCATTTTCTCTCCATAGCTCTGCTGAGCGGAAGCTCCCCAGACTCTCACCTGCAGAATCACAGTAGAAGAGGGTAAAAAGAGAGGGGGGGGGGGCACATAAATTTGGCGCAAAAACAGTATATACAGCAGCTACTGGGCTAACACTAAGTTACTGTGTGATTCCTGGGACATATAGCGCTGGGGTGTGTGCTGGCATACTCTCTCTCTCTCTCCATAAGGCCCTGTGGGGGAACTGTCTTCAAATAGAGCATCCCCTGTGTGTGTGGTGTGTCGGTACGCTTGTGTCGGCATGTTTGACGAGGAAGGCTATGTGGAAACAGAGCGGGAACAAATGAATGTGGGGTCGCCGCCGACACCCGATTGGATGGATATGTGGAAGGTTTTAAATGATGATGTTACTTCCTTACATAAAAGGTTGGATAAAGCTGAAGCCTTGGGACAGCCGGGGTCTCAGACCATGCCTGATCCTATGTCGCAGAGGCTGTCAGGGTCTCCGAAGCGCCCACTATCCCAAATTGTTGACACAGATATCGACACGGATTCTGACTCCAGTGTCGATGGCGATGATGTAAAGTTACAGCCTAAAATGGCTAAATCCATCCGTTACATGATTATAGCAATGAAGGATGTGTTGCACATCACAGAGGAAACCCCAGTCCCTGACAAGAGGGTTTATATGTATGGGGAAAAAAGGCAAGAGGTGACCTTTCCCCCTTCACATGAGTTAAATGAGTTATGTGAAAAGGCTTGGGATTTTCCAGATAGAAAACTGCAGATTTCCAAACGGATTTTTATGGCGTATCCTTTCCCGCCAACGGACAGGTTACGCTGGGAATCCTCCCCTAGGGTAGACAAAGCTTTAACACGCTTATCCAAGAGGGTAGCCCTGCCGTCACAGGATACGGCCACCCTAAAAGATGCTGCGGATAGAAAGCAGGAGGGTACCCTGAAGTCCATTTATACACATTCAGGTACCTTACTAAGGCCGGTGATTGCGTCGGCCTGGATGTGTAGTGCTGTAGCAGCATGGACAGATACCTTATCTGAGGAACTTGATACCTTGGACAAGGATACTATATTTATGACCCTGGGGCATATAAAAGACGCTGTCCTATATATGAGAGATGCTCAAAGAGACATTAGCCTACTGGGCTCTAGAATAAATGCAATGTCTATTTCTGCCAGAAGGGTCCTGTGGACTCGGCAATGGACAGGAGATGCCGACTCAAAAAGGCACATGGAGGTTTTACCTTACAAGGGTGAGGAGTTGTTTGGGGAGGGTCTCTCGGACCTGGTCTCCACAGCTACGGCTGGAAAGTCAAATTTTTTGCCATATGTTCCCTCACAACCTAAGAAAGCACCGTATTACCAAATGCAGTCCTTTCGATCACAAAAAGGCAAGAAAGTTCGAGGTGCGTCCTTTCTTGCCAGAGGCAGGGGTAGAGGAAAGAAGCTGCACAATACAGCTAGTTCCCAGGAACAGAAGTCCTCCCCGGCTTCCACTAAATCCACCGCATGACGCTGGGGCTCCACAGGCGGAGCTAGGCCCGGTGGGGGCGCGTCTCAGAAATTTCAGCCACAAGTGGATTCACTCCCAGGTGGATTCCAGGGCTATAGAGATTGTGTCTCAGGGATACAAGCTGGAATTCGAAGAGATGCCCCCTCACCGTTACCTCAAATCGGCCCTGCCAGCTTCCCCCTTAGAGAGGGAAATAGTGTTAGCTGCAATTCACAAATTGTATCTTCAGCAGGTGGTGGTCAAGGTTCCCCTCCTTCAACAAGGAAGGGGTTACTATTCGACCATGTTTGTGGTACCGAAACCGGACGGTTCGGTCAGACCCATATTGAATTTAAAATCCCTGAACATATACCTGGAAAGGTTCAAGTTCAAGATGGAATCGCTCAGAGCGGTCATCGCAAGCCTGGAAGGGGGGGATTTTATGGTGTCTCTGGACATAAAGGATGCTTACCTTCATGTCCCCATTTATCCACCTCATCAGGAGTACCTCAGATTTGTGGTACAGGATTGTCATTACCAATTCCAGACGTTGCCGTTTGGTCTCTCCACGGCACCGAGGATATTTACCAAGGTAATGGCGGAAATTATGGTGCTCCTGCGACGGCAAGGAGTCACAATTATCCCATACTTGGACGATCTCCTCATAAAGGTGAGGTCCAGAGAGCAGTTGCTGATCAGCGTGGCACGCTCTCGGGAAGTGTTACAACAGCACGGCTGGATTCTAAATATTCCAAAGTCGCAGTTGATTCCTACGACTCGTCTGCCCTTCCTGGACATGATTCTGGACACAGGCCAGAAGAGGGTTTATCTCCCGATGGAGAAGGCTCAGGAGCTCATGACACTGGTCAGAGACCTATTGAAACCAAAACAGGTGTCGGTGCATCACTGCACGCGAGTCCTGGGAAAGATGGTGGCATCATACGAGGCCATTCCCTTCGGCAGGTTCCATGCGAGGACCTTTCAATGGGATCTGTTGGACAAGTGGTCCGGATCACATCTACAAATGCATCGGCTGATCACCCTATCCCCCAGGGCCAGGGTGTCTCTCCTGTGGTGGCTGCAGAGTGCTCACCTTCTTGAGGGCCGCAGATTCGGCATTCAGGACTGGGTCCTGGTGACCACGGACGCAAGCCTTCGAGAGTGGGGAGCAGTCACACAGGGTAGAAATTTCCAAGGTCTGTGGTCAAGTCAGGAGACTTGCCTTCACATCAACATCCTGGAACTAAGGGCCAGATACAACGTCCTACGTCAAGCGGAGACCCTGCTTCGCAACCGATCGGTGCTGATTCAGTCAGACAACATCACCGCAGTGGCTCATGTAAACCGCCAAGGCGGCACAAGGAGCAGGGTGGCAATGGCGGAAGCCACCAGAATTCTTCGCTGGGTGGAGAATCACGTAAGCGCACTGTCAGCAGTGTTCATTCCAGGAGTGGACAACTGGGAAGCAGACTTCCTCAGCAGGCACGACCTCCACCCGGGAGAGTGGGGACTTCATCAAGAAGTCTTCACGCAGATTGCAAGTCGGTGGGAACTGCCACAAGTAGACATGATGGCATCCTGCCTCAACAAAAAGCTACAGAGGTATTGCGCCAGGTCAAGAGACCCTCAGGCGATAGCTGTAGACGCACTAGTGACACCGTGGGTGTTCCAGTCGGTCTATGTATTTCCTCCTCTTCCTCTCATACCCAAGGTGCTGAGAATCATAAGAAGAAGAGGAGTGAGAACAATACTCATTGTTCCGGATTGGCCAAGAAGGACTTGGTATCCAGAGCTGCAAGAAATGCTCACAGAGGACCCATGGCCTCTGCCTCTAAGACAGGACTTGTTGCAACAGGGGCCCTGTCTGTTCCAAGACTTGCTGCGTTTGACGGCATGGCGGTTGAACGCCGGATACTAGCAGAAAAAGGCATTCCGGATGAGGTTATTCCTACGCTGATAAAGGCTAGGAAGGACGTGACTGCTAAACATTATCACCGTATATGGCGAAAATATGTTGCTTGGTGTGAGGCCAGGAATGCCCCTACGGAGGAATTCCAGCTGGGCCGTTTCCTTCACTTCCTACAGTCGGGAGTGACTTTGGGCCTAAAATTGGGTTCCATTAAGGTCCAGATTTCGGCCCTATCCATTTTCTTTCAAAAAGAACTGGCTTCTCTACCTGAAGTTCAGACGTTTGTAAAGGGAGTGCTGCATATTCAGCCCCCTTTTGTGCCTCCAGTGGCACCTTGGGATCTTAACGTGGTGTTGAGTTTCCTGAAGTCACACTGGTTTGAGCCACTTAAAACCGTGGAGTTAAAATTTCTCACGTGGAAGGTGCTCATGCTATTAGCCTTGGCTTCAGCTAGGCGTGTGTCAGAATTAGCGGCTTTGTCACATAAAAGCCCCTATCTGGTTTTCCACATGGACAGGGCAGAATTGTGGACCCGGCCGCAATTTCTGCCAAAAGTGGTGTCATCTTTTCATATGAACCAACCTATTGTGGTGCCTGTGGCTACTCGTGACTTGGAGGATTCCGAGTTACTAGATGTGGTCAGGGCTTTGAAGGTTTATGTAGCCAGAACGGCTAGAGTCAGGAAAACTGAGTCGCTGTTTATCCTGTATGCACCCAACAAGCTGGGTGCTCCTGCTTCAAAGCAAACTATTGCTCGCTGGATCTGTAACACGATTCAGCAGGCTCATTCTGCGGCTGGATTGCCGCTGCCAAAATCAGTAAAAGCCCATTCCACAAGGAAGGTGGGCTCTTCTTGTGCAGCCGCCCAAGGGGTCTCGGCATTACAGCTTTGCCGAGCAGCTACTTGGTCGGGTTCAAACACTTTTGCAAAGTTCTACAAGTTTGATACCCTTGCTGAGGAGGACCTTGTGTTTGCTCATTCGGTGCTGCAGAGTCATCCGCACTCTCCCGCCCGTTTGGGAGCTTTGGTATAATCCCCATGGTCCTTACGGAGTCCCCAGCATCCACTAGGACGTTAGAGAAAATAAGATTTTACTTACCGGTAAATCTATTTCTCGTAGTCCGTAGTGGATGCTGGGCGCCCGTCCCAAGTGCGGACTTCTTCTGCAATGCTTGTATATAGTTATTGCTTACATAAGGATTGTTATAGTTGCATCAGGGTTGATCTGATGCTCCGTTGTTGTTCATACTGTTAACTGGGTAAGTTTATCACAAGTTATACGGTGTGATTGGTGTGGCTCGTATGAGTCTTGCCCTGGATTCCAAAATCCTTTCCTTGTACTGTCAGCTCTTCCGGGCACAGTTTCTTTAACTGAGGTCTGGAGGAGGGACATAGAGGGAGGAGCCAGAGCACACCAGTATCCAAATTCTTTCTTAAAGTGCCCTGTCTCCTGCGGAGCCAGTCTATTCCCCATGGTCCTTACGGAGTCCCCAGCATCCACTACGGACTACGAGAAATAGATTTACCGGTAAGTAAAATCTTATTTTTCTCATACATCCTAGAGGATGCTGGGGACACCATAAGAACCATGGGGTATAGACTGGATCCGCAGGAGACATAGGCACTTTAAGACTTTGAAAGGGGTGTGAACTGGCTCCTCCCTTTATGCCCCTCCTCCAGACTCCAGTTTAGAATCTGTGCCCAGGCAGACTGGATGCACACTGAGGAGCTCTACTGAGTTTCTCGGAAAATACTTTGTTAGGTTTTTTATTTTCAGGGAGCACTGCTGGCAACAGTCTCCCTGCATCGTGGGACTTAGGGGAGAGAAGTCAGACCTACTTCCTGTGAGTTTAAAGGCTCTGCTTCTTTGGCTACAGGACACCATTAGCTCCTGAGGGTTTGGAACACTAGGTACGCCTAGGGGTTCATTCCCAGAGCCTGCCTTCACCCCCCTTGCAGAGCCAGAAGTCAGAAGACAGGTGAGTAGAAGAAGATAGAAGACTTCAGTGACTGCTTCTAAGGTACCGCACAGTCATCGCGCTGCACGCCATGCTCCCACACACAGCGGCACTACAGGGTGCGAGGGGGGGTTCCCTGGGCAGCATAAAACTCCTCAATTGGGACTGGCAAAGTGTGATTGATGTGCCTAGGCACTAAATCCTTACCCCCGCTAGTATAATTATTTAGAAAAATAGCAGGGCTGAAGCGTGCCATGAAGGGGGCGGGGCTTAGCCCTCACAGCTCTCATCAGCGCCATTTTCTCTTCACAGAGCTGCAGAGACGTTGGTCCTTCCTCACCACTGCTGTACAAGTAACGGTGCAAAACGGGGGGGGGGGGGCACAGTTAATTTGGTGCTAAAATAAATTATTATAAAAGCGCTGCAGGGTCTGAGGCATTATATTACAGTTTCAGAACCGGGATAAGCGCAGGGTTGTGAGCTGCCAAACTCCCTCTGTGTTTCTCCGACAGGCTTTACTGTGGGTCTGTCCCCTATTTGCCCAGTGTGTCTGTGGGTGTCGGTACACGTGTGTCGGCATGTCTAAGGCTGAGTGCTCTTCCCAGGAGGAGACTGTGTTAGGGGCAGAAACGGCTGTGGGAGTGACCCTGTCGGCACCGCCGACTCCTGATTGGGTAAAGGTGTTGAATGCTTTGAATGCTAATGTGGCTCTTATTAATAAGAGATTAGATAAATCTAAGTGTCCGAACCAGGCATGGAAGAAATCTGTGGAGGATGTGTTATCACAGGTCCAGACCCCCTCGGAGTCTCACAAACGTTCGTTTGCTCAGTCGGCAGACAAGGATACCGACACGGACACTGACTCCAGTGTCGACTATAGAGATACCAGATTAGACCCAAAATTGGCAAAGAGCATTCAGTACATGATTGTGGCAATAAAAGACGTGTTGCATATCACTGAGGACCCTGCTGTTCCTGATAATAGGGTCTGTATGTATAAGGGAAAGAAACCTGAGGTAACATTTACTCCCTCTCATGAACTGAATACCCTTTTTGAAAAAATATGGGAAAATGCTGACAAAAGTTTCTGATTCCCAAAAGGATTCAGATGGCGTATCCGTTCCCCTCTGGGGATAGAGAAAAGTGGGAGTCACCTCCCATTGTGGATAAGGCTCTATCACGGTTGTCTAAAAAGGTGGCTTTACCGTCTGCTGACACGGCAGCCTTTAAGGATCCTGCGGATCGTAGACAGGAAAATACGTTAAAAATCCATTTACGTCACCACAGGTACACTACTCAGACCAACTATTGCATCTGCGTGGCTGAGTAGTGCTATCGAAAAGTGGGCAGATAACTTGTCCTCTGATATAGATACTCTAGATAGGGATAGCATCCTTTTAACGCTGGGTTATATCGGGAACGCTGCAGCCTACCTAAAGGAAGCGGCGAGAGATATTGGCCTTTTGTGATCAAAAGCCAATGCCATGGCGGTTTCAGCTAGGAGGGCATTGTGGATTCATCAATGGAATGCTGATGCCAACTCAAAGAAAAATATGGAATCTCTCCCATATAAAGGTGGGGTTCTTGTTTGGTGAAGGTCTCGCTGATTTGCTATCTACGGCTACCGCGGGTAAGTCGTCATTTTTTCCTTATGTCCCTCCACAACAAAAGAAAGCTCACCACTTGCAGATGCAGTCCTTTCGGCCAAATAAATACAAAAAAGGCCGAGGTTATTCCTTCCTTGCTAATAGAGGAAGAGGAAAAGGTAAAAGATCTCCGGCCGTGGCAGGTTCCCAGGAGCAGAAGTCCTCCCCGGCTTCTGCCAAATCCACCGCATGACGCTGGGGCTTCTCTGCGGGAGTCCGCACCGGTGGGAGCACCTCCCAAGCTCTCCAGTCAATTCTGGGCTTGTTCGGCCCTGGACCCGTGGATTTTAGAAATAGTGTCCCAGGGGTACAAGCTGGAGTTTCAAGACGTTCCCCCTCGACTATTTTTCAAATCGGCCTTACCAGCTTCTCTTCCAAACAGGGAGGTAGTATGCGATTCAATACAAACGTTGTGTCTGAATCTAGTCATAGTCAGGGTTCCCCCGTCACAACAGGGAGAAGGCTTTTATTCGTGCCTGTTTGTGGTGCCGAAACCGGACGGCTCGGTCAGACCAATTCTGAACATAAAGTCCCTCAATCTTTACCTAAGAAAATTCAAGATGGAATCTCTCCGAGCAGTGGTCTCCAGTCTGGAGGAAGGGGATTTCATGGTGTTGGTCGACATAAAGGATGCCTACTTACACGTCCCCATATATCCTCCGCTTCAGGCTTACATGAGGTTTGCTATTCAGGATTGTCATTACCAATTTCAGACGTTGCCATTTGGTCTGTCCACGGCTCCGAGGATTTTCACCAAGGTAATGGCGGAAATTATGGTTCTCCTTCGCAAGCAAGGAGTCACAATTATCCCTTACTTGGACGATCTCCTGATAAAGGCGAGATCCAAAGACATGCTGGAGCAGGACATTGCGCTCTCCCTGACAGTTCTGCAACAACATGGTTGGCTCCTAAACTTGCCGAAGTCCCAGTTGAATGCGACGAAACGGCTGTCGTTTTTGGGAATTATTCTGGACACGGAATTACAGAGAGTTTTTCTCCCAGAAGGAGAAGGCGCTGGAAATTTAGAGTTTGGTCAAACAAATTCTGAAACCAGCGAGAGTATCAATTCATCAATGCACTCGATTGCTGGGGAAGATGGTGGCGGCCTACGAGGCCATTCAATTTGGCAGATTCCATGCCAGAGTGTTTCAGTGGGACCTATTGGACAAGTGGTCCGGATCCCATCTGCACATGCACCGGAAAATAATCCTGTCCTCCAAGACCAGAATCTCACTCCTGTGGTGGCTGCACAGCTCTCACCTCCTAGAGGGACGCAGGTTCGGGATCCAGGACTGGATCCTAGTAACCACGGATGCGAGTCTCCGAGGCTGGGGAGCAGTCACACAGGGGGAAACCTTCCAGGGAAAATGGTCAAGCCAGGAAGTTTGTCTACACACGAACGTTCTAGAGTTAAGGGCCATTTACAACGGCCTTCTTCAAGCGGAACGTCTTCTTCGCAACTTGCCCGTCCTAATACAGTGGGACAATATAACAGCAGTAGCGCACATAAACCGCCAGGGCGGAATTAAGAGCAGAGCGGCAGAGACCACAAAAGTTCTCAGCTGGGCGGAAAGACATACAAGCGCTCTGTCAGCAATCTTCATTCCAGGAGTGGACAACTGGGAAGCAGACTTCCTCAGCAGACACGATCTCCATTCAGGAGAGTGGGGTCTTCATCAAGAGGTCTTCACAGAAGTGACAAGTCTTTAAGGAATTCCTCAAATAGACATAATGGTGTCTCGCCTCAACAAGAAACTTCAGAGAGATTGTTCCAGGTCGAGGGACCCTCAAGCAATAGCGGTGGACGCGCTGGTGACACCATGGGTGTTTCAGTCGGTGTACGTGTTCCCTCCGCTTCCACTCATTCCAAAGGTGTTAAAGATCATAAGAAGAACAAAGGTTCAGGCGATCCTCATTGTTCGGGACTGGCCAAGGATGGCTTGGTATCCAGATCTTCAGGAAGGAATTACTCATAAGAGATCCCTGGCCTCTTCCTCTACGAGAGGATCTGTTACAGCAGGGGCCGTGCGTATATCACGACTTACCGCGGCTACGTTTGACGACTTGGCTGTTGAACGCCGGATACTAGCCCGAAAGGGTATTCCCAGTTAAGTCATTCCCACACTTCTTCAAGCTAGAAAAGGAGTAACGTCTAAACATTATCACCGTATTTGGAGAAAATATGTGTCTTGGTGTGAATCCAAGAAGGCTCCTACGGAGGAATTTCAGGTAGGGCGTTTTCTCCATTTCCTGCAAGCAGGTGTGGATGCAGGCCTAAAGTTAGGCTCGATTTAAAGAACAAATTCCGGCCTTATCGGTTTTCTTTCAAAAACAATTGGCCTCCCTTCCAGAAGTTCAGACTTTCGTGAAAGGCGTTTTGCACATCCAACCTCCATTTGTGCCCCCAGTGGCACCATGGGATCTTAACGTGGTGTTGCATTTCCTTCAATCATATTGGTTTGAACCTTTTACAGAAGGTAGAGTTGAAATTTCTCACTTGGAAAGTGGTCATGCTATTGGCCTTCGCATCCGCAAGGCTGGTGTCTGAGTTAGCGGCTTTGTCTCACAAGAGTCCTTATTTAATCTTCCATGAAGATAGAGCAGAGTTGAGGACTCGTCAACAATTTCTGCCGAAGGTGGTTTCATCGTTCCACATGAACCAGCCTATTGTGGTACCGGTGGCTACTGACGCCTTCGCGGAGTCAAAATCTCTCGATGTTGTCAGGGCCTTAAAGATTTATGTCACCAGTACGGCTCAACTTAGGAAAACGGAAGCTCTGTTTGTCCTGTATGCTGCCAACAAGATTGGGACGCCTGCTTCCAAGCAGACTATTGCGCACTGGATCTGTAATACGATTCAGCATGCTCATTCTACGGCTGGATTGCTGTTACCGAAATCAGTAAAGGCCCACTCTACCAGAAAGGTGGGCTCATCCTGGGCCGCTACTTGGTCGGGTTCAAACACTTTTGCTAAATTTTACAAGTTTGATACCCTGGCTGATGAGGACCTCATGTTTGGTCAATCGGTGTTGCAGAGTCATCCACACACTCCCGCCCGTTCTGGAACTTTGGTATAAACCCCATGGTTCTTGGAGCATCCCCAGCATCCTCTAGGACGTGTGAGAAAATAGGATTTTAATACCTACCGGTAAATCCTTTTCTTTTAGTCCGTAGAGGATGCTGGGCGCCCATCCCAGTGCGGACTCTATCTGCAGTTATTAGTTATGTTTACACACGGGTTGTGTTATGTTATAGTCAGCCTGTTGCTGACATTGTTCATGCCGTTGACTGGAGTTCTGTTAAATGCCATGTTGTACGGCGTGTTTGAGGTGTGAGCTGGTATGTATCTCACCTTAGTTTAACAATAAATCCTTTTCCTCGAAATGTCCATCTCCCTGGGCATAGTTACTATAACTGGAGTCTGGAGGAAGGGCATAGAGGGAGGAGCCAGTTCACACCCCTTTCAAAGTCTTAAAGTGCCCATGTCTCCTGCGATCCCGTCTATACCCCATGGTTCTTATGGTGTCCCCAGCATCCTCTACGGACTAAGAGAAAAGGATTTACCGGTAGGTATTAAAATCCTAGTTTTGGTGGCGTTCAGAATTGTAAAAGAATTACCTGTGGTAGGGCAAGCCTGTGATACAGCCCCCTCTCATAATAAGATCCAGCACTGCTATTCTTTGTTACAGTGGTGGGCCTTTGTAAATACCAAGATGGGAAGTTATTAGGTGAGGGACATTGACATCCTAGGTTGGTGTTTGAAAGCGATGGAGTTACATGGGGAGAATTCAATTGTTTGAAAAGTCGGTTGGGTGTCTGTTTTTTCCTGTCTATTAGATAGGAAAAAACAGACACCCAACTGACTTTTCAAATTTTAAATAAATATATAAATAAAAAACAAAAGTTGCCATTTTATTTTTGTTTGTGCTGTAAGCCTCCCTGTAATAGATTTGTCTGAGTGGATAGTAATTTCGTTATGTGCCCCAATCTTGTAGTCTGGTCATTTGGTGCCTTGTATATGTTTTAGCCATAGCATTAAGCGTGCTCAAAAAGTGGTTTTGGAAAGTCACTTTTATTTGTTATGGCATCTGTATTCTTGCACTTGGCTGACCTATTTATCCTGTTATACTTACTTCCTTAAGAACAGAGAAATGATGCAGCACTATTTTCCCATCTCTCCTTTTCAGTAATAGTCATGCATATGGCTCTTGCAGGCTATAATAAAGGAAGTATGATATTCTTAGCCTTAAATTAATGAAAATGCTGTCAAATACTCTGAAACTGTCTGTCCTCCAGTCACCACATTTACCTTCAGTAAGGATTGCAAATTCTGCTAAGTAGCAGAATTTGCAATCCTTTTGATCGCATGCTGGGGGTCGCCCATTGCAGGGCAAGGCTGCCCAGAATGCTGACCGCCGCCTCCCCCCCTTGATGAATCGGAAACTGCAGTCGCATTGCAATTTCTGCTTCGTCGTAGGAAATAGGGATGGACCGCCGCCATGTTCCCGATCACTGCGGCGATCACGCTCCCACCACGCCCAGCTCTTGACGCCCCCAGTTTGCCCGGCTCCACCTCCGCAATGATCCGTCTCCGCCCTGGAAACGGACCGTTGCCGTTCACCAACTGCCTCTTCCTGACAGGCAGAGGTGATTGCATTTTCTGTGGGGGCGCCCGCAGAGAGTGCGGGCATATGTGCAGGATGGGCGCTGCGCATGCGCCCATGGGGAGATCGCAATAATTGCTGTTCGATTGAGATTTGCGATCCAACCTCATTTTAGCACCTTAATCAGGTTTTGCAGAATTTGGACTCTGTTACAGAACAAATGGTAGGTGGCAGCAATGAATGACAGACATTATTTTTCTTAACTAAATACAAATCTCTGTTGAAAATAATCTTCGTAAATCGTTTACCTTCCTTCCACTCACATACATTGTAATCAGGGAGTAAGTTGTACCTTATCAGGGTCATGGGAAGAAGTAAACTGTTAGGGACAAGAATCTGGTAAGTGCAAAAAAGGGAAATGTTTTCCATTCTGATATGCTTCCAAGTTTTGTTTACATTCAAACAGTTCCTTTGTAGCTTCTATGTTCTGTAGTAAAATAATAATAGGTTATTAGTGTTCACTCTAGCACCCAGCACCTAATCAGTGAAGTGGGCAAATTTTAATGTTGAAGGGCAAAAGCTTAGACCTGATGTATCGCTACTGCTACTTAAAAATTAAAATAAGCCCTCCTTGCTGACTGGGTACAGGGTGCTAGCGTGAACACTAGATACATTAAAATTATTTGAGACCACTACAATCCCAAAAGTCATCTGTGTGTATTCATACAGTATACCCACTGCTTCTCCTTTTCTGTCTCTGGCTCTTCCATATGCATACTGTTCTCCATCGTATTTCCTTGTTCTCTATTTATACCTCCTTAATATTCTATCTTCCTTGCCCTCCCCCCAACCTCTCTCCGCCTCTCCCAGCACTGAGCTGTGTGTGTTGTTCTAGCATTACCTGGACGAAGCGGAAAGAGACAAGGAACGGTATACAAAGGAACTGCAGCAGTATGAGAAACCAGAGGCCTTCCGATCTTACAGCCACAAGGCACAGAGTCGTCAGAAGGGGAGGCAGCAGAGGCAGGGTGAGGTGTGGTGAAGTGGTGGTGAGAAGGGTTGTATGACTGGAAGGCAGGGTTATAAAGAGAGAGAACATGAGCTAGATGAGGAAAAAAGTATTGTAATATAGAGGCAGAGGTAATGTGTGTCTGGTCTGGCATAAATATGAATTTGAGGGATGGGGAAGGTAATTTAGTAATATGCTGTGGGCATTGGGGTTCAGTACATGTTAATGGGTTGAGAGGAGAGGATTTCCTTCATGATTCGTCTCTCTATTTTTAGAAGGATCTCGTACAATCTCCAGAGACCCTGAGGTGAGGATTCGTCTTCATAATAAGCCCCTTCTAATTGTCTTATCCAACTGTGATTTCTGACTGACTTTGTCACACTCAGCCCTGTAGAAATTCCTTTTTGCTGGGTTTTGGATATTTCAATAAAATTAAGTAAAGAAGGAAATCAGGAGTTTATAGACTCCAAAAGTAGAGATTGGCTAAGTTTTTACTCCATATAAACAAATAGAGCTAGTTTAATCTGGAAATTGATGACAAATACTAGCGATCTAGTGTGAGTTATGAATGAGATTTTGGGGAGAATGAATGCAGTAGGGATGCACTGAACAAATGAAAAATGTACATTGGAAATGTATGTGATGGACAGATACAAGAAATACTGTTTGAGGGTAAGAAATACCAAGGACAGAAAGATGGGCATGGTCAGGCAGTATAAAATGAGAATGGGGTGATTCAGTCATGGTTAAAGGTAGGAAGTCTAGATAAGGAGAATGCGTGTGGCGGGATATTGTTAGTGAGCAATCAGTAAGTACATAGATGATGAGTTAGTGAGGATGGATGAGGAGCTGGACTAGGAATAGCCAAAGATAATCTATAAACGAGTAGGTTGGGAAAAAATGGATGATTGTAGATGAAGGTGAAGATGTATAAAAACTTAAGTAGTAGATATCGTGGACAGGGAAATATGGTGAGGAGCAGGAGCAATGGCAGATTAAAAAAAGTGGTTGGTTAAGAGACAGTTCTAGAAGGATAAAAATGGAAAAGACCAGAAATAATACTTTTATATTTCCTGAGTGTTACTTTGTCCTGGTACTCATTCACCACGTGATAAAGAATCTGCAGACGTTATGATGCCAGAACAGTGGGCATCAGTAATGCTTTTTATTTCTATAATTAACATTATTCCTTAGCTTCACTGATGTGAGAAACTAGTTAAGTGTTTGTTAAATTGTGTACGGTCAAGGGAATAATTTATAAATGATTCTCTATTTTTTTTTTATTTTTATTTTTTATTCAACCTTCTTACCTTTCTCTCTCTCTCTCTCTCTCTCTCTCTCTCTCTCTCTCTCTCTCTCTCTCTCTCTCTCTCTCTCTCTCTCTCTCTCTCTCTCTCTCTCTCTCTCGGTACTTAACTTACCCCATACTATTTATTTTCCAGTGATTCCCATTTCTGCCCACCATAATGTAGTTCATTACCGTGTACAATCTTTTCCTCTCCACTTATCACTGCACCTTTCCTCGTATTAACTCTGTTGTCTCCTCCCTCTTCTAGAACACTGGTGCTTTGTTTCTTACCTCAGATTTTCTTTCCCTGCACATACTGTTCTCTCCATCCTTTTATTTTTCTATACTTTCAGAAAGAATGTGTTCTAAAGGAGAGACCGGTGTTTGATATACCAATCTTCACAGAGGAATTTTTGAATCACAGCAAAGGTGAGGGTACTGGGTCAATACTTTAAGATTTATGAGGGTGGAAGATTGAAAAACATTCTGCTGACCGTTAGCAATTTTCTTGTAGTAGCAGCAGGCTACCTTTTGTTAGACCTGCTCTTACTTTATTGCCATCCATCATTCAATCTGCAGCTCAGGAAGCAGAGCTACGACAGCTCAGGAAATCAAACATGGAGTTTGAGGAGCGCAATGCAGCTCTGCAAAAACATGTGGAAAGCATGCGATCTGCAGTGCAGCGGCTGGAGGCTGAGCTCAGTCAAGAACAAGGGAGAAACACCCTGCTACTACAGCATCTACAGAATGTCCGCCAGACTCTTACACACTGCCTACGTGCTGTCCCTATTCCAGGTACACTTTTTTATTTTTTATTTTTTTTATTTTTTAATATCCATAAGTAAAGGCTATTCATCATACATTTAATCTATATGCAAAGTGAATATCATTCTAAATCACATTTTCATCCACACATCAATTTTCTGCGTCTCTTTCCGTCATACTCAGGGACTGCCGAAACACCTACCTTGGAAACCATTGACTCTTACATGAGCCGCCTGCAGAGTGCTGTACTGACACATCCCAAGGAAAGTGAAGCTCTTATCTCTGGTGTGCGAGAAGTGTTAAGTCAGCTCGAGGGTTGAGGATGGAACTCCCAATCCTTGAAAAACATGATGATCTTCACTCTTTTCCTAGGTGACGATAGAGACTCCTGCACATTTGTACAATAGTCACAGTGATATAAAAGGAATATGGTGGATTTAATCAACATTCCGTTCTTCTCTGTTTACTCTGCTGTGTATGTGCCAAAGCACTGCATGCAGTATATCAATAAAAACTTCATTGTGTGAACTGTACCTCTTCCTGTGTGTGTGTGTGTGTGTGTGTGTGTGTGTGTGTGTGTGTGTGTGTGTGTATATATATATATATCTATATCTATATAGATATATATATGTATATATATATGTGTGTGTATATATATATATATATATATATATATATATATATATATATATATATATATATATATATATATATACATATACATATATATATATATATATATATATATATATATATATATATATATATATATCACAATTCCAAAGTGCTCTATATTCGTTGAATTCATAAATTCTTCCAAGATCAGTGTCCAGAATATGATGATGGCAAGTTAGATCCTCCCTCACATTGAGCTCACACCTTGCTAAAGTGAAGGAGGATCTACCTTGTCATCATCATATTCCAGACATTTTTCACTGATATACAAATTTTATCTTTGTACAACTTTTTTAATGTGTATGTTTAAAACCTGTGTAAATAAACCAATAATTGGTACTAATTGGCCTTGGGCCTCTTCTTTGGGTGATTCTCTGGTGAGGGGATATCGGTTTCAGGAGCCCGGGAAACATTTTCTTTAAGAATTCTCTAATTTGTAGTCTATACCTATTGGGTCCATCTTGGAAGAATTTATGAATAAACATTCAATGAATATAGCGCACTTGGGAATTGTGTTTTATCCTATGTGTATTTGAGCCTTAACAACAGAGATTTCTCCTGTAGTGCTGCTCCTGTTCTGGCACAAGGTAAGGATGTTGTTTTCTATTGTGTGATATAGATAGGTACACACACACACACACACACACACACACACACACTCTGTGCAAAAGTTAGGCAGGTGTGGGAGAAATGCTGCAAAGTAGGAATGCTTTCAAAAATAGAGGTGGTGTTAATTTATTTTTATCAATTAACAAAATGCAAAAAGAAATCTAAATCGAATCAATATTTTGGTGTCACCACCCTTTGCCTTCAAAACAGCCTCAATTCTTCTAGGTACACTTGCACAGTTTTTGAAGGAACTCGGCAGGGAGGTTGTTCCAAACATCTTGGAGAACTAACCACAGATCTTCTGTGGATGTAGGCTTGCTCAAATCATTCTGTCTCCTTGTATTTTCAGACAGACTCGATGATGCTGAGATCAGTTCTCTTTAGGTTCCATATCATCACTTCCAGTATCCTTGTTCTTTACCCTGAAGATATTTCTTATTGGCATTGGCTGTATGTTTGGGTCGTTGTCCTACTGCAAATAAATTTTCTCTTGTGTTCATTCACTTAGCATTTTGTTAATTGCTTAAAAAAAAAAAATAAGAAATTTCAATACTTCTATTTTTTTTAAAGCATTTTTTCCACACCTGCCTAAAACTTCTACACAGTATTCGCTAACCGTTGATAACCGTTAAATATTGGGGAATAACAGCAGAGCGTGTGACGAGGGGAGGAGGTGTACTACACCAAAGTCAAATGAATGTTACACAGTGAATCAAGTTAATAATCTACAGCATAGGGCTGCATATGGTTTGATTTTTTTTTTTACTTCTTAGAGGTTTTTTTTTTATAAGAAAGCACAAAAATGTAGAATTTCATGTCTCAAAACATTTCATTTACGTTTTTAAAGATCCCTTCTTTATAGTAATTATGTCTTTGTACTGTACACAATCAATTTATGAACTTTTTTTCTTCATAGTGAACTAACGTTAAAACAGGACTATGATAGAACTTCGTAAGAAGTGTTTTTGCTTATGGGCAGTTGTCTGGCTGGAGAAAACCTACCTGTCGGGCATCTCCGTAGCAATTATTTCCTTAATTACAGACCTGAGAGTTAGTTAAACTAATTCCTGCCAGATCAATAGCACTCTTCATCCCTGGCTAACAAGGATAGACCCACCATATAATGAACTCATTTGAAGCCATCTTAAAGAGACACAGAAGCCAACGTCACCCAGGCAATTAATTACTAAGCAGTTAATCAGTTTGTTAATTAACAACGTTTGTGTGGGAAGAAAGCCGGCTCCTATGAGTGCCAAATATATCCTACCACGGCCAGCCATAGTCTTGGCCTCGCTTCAAAAGCTGCAGTGCCATAGTATGCTTAAGTTATTATTATTATGTGTTTGTATAGATGTGTGCAATTCTGTCTATGCTGTATCATTGTATTTGCCAAATCCCTTGTAGATGCATTTCAGAAGTAGGTTATTGTTTTACAAAAGTATTCTTTTCTGCAGTGAATAACCGACAAATCTTAATCAATATTCGCATTGATGCATAAATTGCTTCAGGGTGCAATTCCAATCGCCACTTTGTAGTCAATGATTTCCTTTCAATGCCAATATCTATTAAGTAGTTTCTCTGTGAATTCACCATTCGTTGTACTGCAGATAAATCATCACATTAGAAGTGACTCTCCTTTTTTTCTTTTGTTAACCATTCCCATTGTGCTGTTATTTTTATCACAATGTTTGCATTAAATTTAGTTTTCTAAAACATACAAACCTTTGGACCAGATTTCTGTGTGAGCTGATCTGTGCAGTATGTGTAATTCTCTAATACATTATGTATGAAGATCTCTAGACTAAGCTGGGAGAGATTACTGGGGTAATCCGTATTTATTACCTGCCCCCAAGTCACCAAGGAATTGCACACTTCTGTACTGCAGGGATAGCTAGATGGCAATCTGACAGGACGGGTGTGAGGAGACGGGTGGAGAGTTATGGTGGTCATTAAAGCAGTTGGCACTGACTAAATGTGAATACCATTCTGTGTACAATGTGTTTTTGCAATTATGTATGAAAGATTTATATGTTCCAGTCAATAAAACTAAGCTCAGTTAACAATTCAGTATGTTTATGTATGAAATTTATATATGCAGTATATGCATAATTAGTGCTTATCCAGAAGCAATTCCTTAAATTAACTGCATAGCTGGCAGGGTGCTCTCTGTAGTTTTATATCTGGGACATCATTTGTGAAATGCTTTACCTTTTTAACAATTTTGCAAAGACACAAATAATGACAATTGGATTTAAAATTAAAATGAGTAGGGCCCTCGTGGTACGGCTGTATCATGTACTGTCTGACAGACGTTTCTCATGTGCAGAGAACTAACATTAATTTCAGAACATTGTAGGACCTGTCTTTACTAAGAGTCACACAGAAAATGGCTGCTTCTGCACTTGAACTGGAAATTGCCATTGAATGACATAACTGCTGGTCATGCACTGTATTTTAGATTTGGAAACCTGGAAATTGCACGGACACAAGGAAATTATTGCCGGCTGTTTGTTGCTTCCTTGAAAAACTGCAGTGGCGCTTTGCAGCAGTGGAAAACAGGTCTTACCTCTCGCCTACACAGAAGTGCACCTAATACAGATGTATGACTAGACAGCCTGCAACTGTATATATTATATTTATGTATTAAAGCTGTATTTATTTTTCAGAAATTTGTAAGTATTCAGAAGTGTGAACAGCCTTATGTTTATGGTAGGTTATTTACATTAATATAACTCAACCACTTTTAAATAGATCTCTTTGGGGAAAAGGGAACTATAATAATGTTTTAGTTACAGACATACGCCCATTATTCATAACATTAAAACCACTGACCGGAGAAGTGAAGAACATTGATTATCTCATTACAATGGCACCTGGCAAGGGGTGCGATATATTAGACATGAAGTGAACACCTCAGTTCTTGAATTAGATGTGTTGGAAGGAGGAGAAATAGGCCTGTGTAAGGAGATAAGTGACTTTGGCAAGGGATAGAGTGTAATGGCTAGATGACTGGGTCAGAGCATCTACTACCAGGCATGTCTTGTGGAGTGTTCCTGATATAAAGTGGTCTAAGTAAGGGCAACCAGTGAATCGGCATCAGGGTCATGGAGCCCAATTCTCATTGATGTGCATGGGGGGAGTGAAGGCTAGCACGTTTGGGCCTATCCCACAGAAGAGCTACTGTAGAAAAAAATGTTGAAAATTTTAATGTTGGCTATATTAGAAAGGTGTCAAAATACACAGTGTATCTCCAGGTTCCATAGCTGCAGACTGGTCAGAGTGCTCATTCTGACCACTGTCAAAAGTACCGACAATGGGTACGTGAGCATCAGAACTGGTCCATGGAGCAATGGAAGGAGGTGTCCTGGTCTGATGAATCCCAATTTCTTCTACATGTGGAAGGTCGGGTGTATGTGCTTCCTTGACCTGGGGAAGAGAGAGCACCAGGATGAACTATGGGAAGAAAGCAATCCGGCGGAGGCAGTGTGCGATGCTTTGGACACTGTTTTTGCTTGAAAACCTTGGATCTTGACATTCATGTAGATTTTACATGTACCACATACCTAATACATTGTTGAAGACAAAGTACACCATTTCATGCCCTGATAACAGTGGCCTCTCAAAATCTTAATCTAATAGAGCATCTGTAAAGTGTTCTGATAAACAAGTCTGAGCCATAAAGGCTCCATCTCTTGACTTACAGGTCCTAAAGGTCTGTTGATAACCTCTTGGTGCCAGATACCATAGAATATAGATTAAGAGCAGTTTTGGCATGAGGGAGACCTATATGATATTAGGCACGTGGTTTTCATGTTATGGCTGATAGGTGTAGGTGAACATAGATGATCAAAGAACAATATAGGTTCACCTTTGACTAGAATTAACAAGTACAAGTATATTTAAATGTAATGCTTTAAGACTATGTAATGATTGCCTAAAAAGGGAAGACTGACATGTCTGTGGTTGTCCAATTTCTGGAAGTCCGATTCTATGCATATTTCAATAAAAAAAAAATAGTAACCTATTATTGGTCTACAAAATTGTATTTTGCTCTTTGGAAGGAACACTGGGCTATTTTATAGAATGCTGGGCTGATGCGGTCATTTTAGCCTAACAATTGGCCTGTTAGATATTGTGTAAATTATGTAGTACTGTTGTCCAATGAGGGGTGTGATTCTGTTGCCACCTTTATTTAGAACCTTGGCCAAAGGTTTCAGACCAGATCGAGCTGATTCTGATTTGGGGGGAAAAAGTGACTTTGTCCCTTGAGGAAAGCCATATTGCACTGCAGATGGGAGAAAGGTAAACCATGCAGAGAGATAAAGAGAGGAGTGTGGTGTCTAAACTGAAATCAAAATTGCAGTGTAAGCATACATCTGTCCAGCATCTGTGAGCTACATGCAAATGCAGCCAGTATTTACAATGCATGAAAAAAGATGCAGTTACTTTAATATTTTTTTCTTACTCCTTTCTCAGAGTAGGCCCCGATATCAACATTTCTTAAATATCTTACAGATCTGCCTGGGCCATTCAACTTGCAGCTAGTATAAACTCCCTGGAATTTAAGATAAAAATTGCTGCATCTTCGCGCTCTTCACTATTTGTAGCTGCGGACTGCAGGTGACATGGCACAAATAATTAAACATGGCAAGTGCTTGTTGTAACTTTAATTTGATATGTATAAATTGATGCATTGCATAATTGTCTACAGAAATGATCAAAAAGACATTTTAAGAAATCGTAGTGACCGCATGTGATAGCAACATTCAGTAAAGGAACCATAGTGACTGTTGTGAATTCACTGATTCACAATAGGTTAGACAGTAAATTCAGGACTTCTTTAAGGTTGTTTTATATTGTACGTTTAGGAGAGTGTGTAATCCTCAGCCCCACTGTGATTTTAAACTACAGTGTATAAATTAATTCAATGATTCATAACAACAATACCTTTAAAAAAAAAAAAAAAAGTGTGAAGTGGTTTATAAATAACATGTAAGTGTACATAACATACAAATTAAATATACATGTATAGCTTTATCTACTCTGTATTATTTGTACTTGTTATCTTTCTGTTTCTAGATAATTTGTAAAAAAAAAATTTTATCTTACTCACACTCTGCTGTTTGCCATTGTTTAGTAATTATTACATAGCACATACAGGCCATGATATTTTATAGACCATTGATATGTTCTATCCACAGTGTGGCAGTACACTACCTGATCGAAAACTATTGTTCCAGTATTTATTTATTAACAGTTTCTTATATAGCGGCATATTCCGTTGCACTTTACAATTAGAACAACAGTAATAGAACAAAACTGGGTAAAAACAGACAGACAGCGGTATGGTATTACAGGTTGAGTATCCCATATCCAAATATCCCAAATACGGAATATTCCGAAATACGGACTTTTTGAGTGAGAGTGAGATTATGAAACTTTAGTTTTTTCGATGGCTCAATGTACACAAACTTTGTTTAATACACACACTTATTAAAAATATTGTATTAAATGACCTTCAGGCTGTGTGTATAAGGTGTATATGAAACATAAATGAATTGTGTGAATGTAGACACACTTTGTTTAATGCACAAAGTTATAAAAAATATTGGCTAAAATGACCTTCAGGCTGTGTGTATAAGGTGTATATGAAACATAAATGCATTCTGTGCTTAGACTTAGGTCCCATTGCCATGATATCTCATTATGGTATGCAATTATTCCAAAATACGGAAAAATCCGATATCCAAAATACCTCTGGTCCCAAGCATTTTGGATAAGGGATACTCAACCTGTAATATAGATAAGAATGGTGAAAGAAACAAAATAGTTTTTGGAGTAAAATAGTGGTCTCCCCTCAAAATTAGTTCAGTCTGTTGTTACATTTGGGGATATAGGGTGTATATTAGTTAAGGATAAGGTAGCTTGCTCTGTAAGTAACAGATTTATAAAGTAAATGTAAAAAACTGAGCCAGTTTTAGGCTGATGAGTCTGTATATCCTTTGTGCATGCTATTCCCATCACTACTGAAATGTGTCACTCTGTCTTTTACATCTAGAAAGATTGCATCTGCTTTATTACCACATCCATTTATATTAGATTTGTCTTTCTTGAATTCCTGAGAGGCATTTGCTCACTGTACTTTATATTGAACTTTTTAAGTCTCTTCAGACTTCTCCATATGAACTTCGAGGGGACTCAAAAGGACCTCCACCTGTGTTACAGCAAAATAGAGTATGCATTTTACCCTAACTGAAGGATCATGCATAGACCTTTGACACCCCTTGAAACTACAGTATATACCTTTAATTATACTGCTTTCACATAGAAAGCAGATGAAGACCCAGGCTTTTACCCGGCATTTGCAGCACAGTTTTTTTTTCCGTGTCCAGCCCTGTACCTCCTTTCAGACAGAAGAAAAAATTGCAAGGTCAAGCATTTCGACCCGGTAATTTGCCGGATCGTCCTGGGTTGCAATTCCTGGGACTTTGAACCTGGTCAAAAGCTGGGTTGAAATAACAGGATTTTTGATCCAGGTTGACCTGGCAAATTACCAGGTCCAAAACTCTGTCCGAAAGGGTATAACCCTCTCCTGAATGGAATAAGCTCTGTTCTCTATAACATCTTGCTCCATTTCAAACAGCACATTATACTAGCAAGGTAAGTAACAAAAGAATGGCAAAAATGACACTGGAAAGAATGCTTCCAGACGACAAAATGATGTGTTACCATAATGAGATACAGAACAATAGACAAATACGTGGCACTTACTCTTGTTAACACACTATTGTACCTGCTTTGCATCCTCATAAGTACATGTTAAAAAAATAATACGTGACATTATAGCAAAAACACATGAAACACCAAATTGTGGCATTGCACTCAGATTTTAAGGAAATAGGACTTGTGACCTTGTCCAATGAAGGAATATAATTTACCAATAAAGTAGAGCGAGCACAATTATGACCTTATAATTATCTCAGTTTCCTCTTTAAAATTTTTATCGTACAATGAATAGTAGTGTGATTCCCAAACTTGTAGAATCACCTCCAAACAATCATTTGAAGAGGAGACCTTGAGATAATTATAAGCTCATAATTCTACGCTCTATGTTTTATTGGGAACTTGGGAACTTTTCCTCACTGCTGTCGGCGTGACCTGTGCCGTTGCATGTGCTTTTTTGTCTGACATTTTGCTTTGAGAAAATGTAAACCCATTTATTTATTTATTTATTTATTTTTTAAATGGTGCCAAATCGGGGGAGGGGGGGAAATATCTTTAATAATTGTAGTCCTACATTTCTGCATTATAGTGCCATTGTTAGTTTTGTATGTAAGTGGTAATGGCGACCATCTGATTTAATATGCATGAAGATGCTAATTATTGCCAAGCACCACGGGCACTATCCACTCATGTCATGCAGAATGCATAAACAAATAACAGGAAATTATTCCACCAAGCAAGATTATAAGCATTAACTCTATCTAGTAATAATATTGCTCAGACAGAAACAAATTGTGTGAATTGTTCATCTCTGTGATCTGGAAAGTGGCACATGGGAAATGTACTACATTTACCTAAGGATTTACCATAGATTTTCCATGTTGAAACACTGCAGTCCATAAGACACACCAGTGGTAAAATGTAATAGCCTGGGAGCAGCAGGTTTTGCGAGATTTCGTACGAGTCTGTCCGGATTTTTAAAGTGGTAATAATTTACAAGGCAAAACCAACCTGGTTTTGCTGTATAAATGAGCACCACTTTAAAAATCCAGGCAGAGTGGCACGAAGTCCTGCACAACCTGCTGCTCCCAGGCTATTACATTTTACGGAGGAAATAAGCAGAGCGGTAGCAACACATCATAGTTGGCATAGTTTAGGCTGATGATGGGAAAATTAGGTGGGCAAAGAGCATGGGTTCTCATCAGATTGTGCACTATGATTTACCAGCACTCTATGGTGGTACAGTAGCAGGTGTAATATACAGAGTGGGGTTCTGATGCTATGGGGCCAGTCCTCACAGGGCTGGAGGCTCTAGGGCAATTAGACCAGCAAACAAAATGTGATTCTTGACCCTGGGAATAAGCAGCCCCATGCTTATAGCACTACAGCTATTCGCCATACCCTTCATGTGGAGGGGTTTTAAAATTGTCTAATAAACAGTTTTCTTTACTAGAGCACTACAGGGCCCAGCTCGTCCTGTCATTCCCAATTTAAGTAGCTAGGCATGCTGGGACCTAAAGAACCATAAGTGCCAGTACGCTCTCATCCTCTTGAGGTGCGCTGGTTTGTCAGAGCATTGGACAATTTCATACTTTGCAAATAGAGTACTAGATACAGTGAATGGTGTACTATGAAATATATGCATACAGTACATTAGACCCAAATCGGGGACAATTTGGTCCAAGAACCATGTTTCCCAAGTGAGGGATAGTTGAAAGGTAATTGTAAAGTCTTTGGGAATACCAGTAGATTAAAATAATCTGGGTCCCTTGAACAAGTGAATTGGAAATTACGCTTGAGGTCAGTTCTAGTAATAACCCAACCCTATCAAACACGGTTCTGATACAGAAGATATACATTAAAAAAATCAAAAAAATCGTTTGGTCGACAGTCAAAATGTCGAAAGGGTCAAAAGTTCGACACAAAAATTACATTTTGGGTGTTTTTAAACAATTTTTACCCAGGTTTGTTGAAATGTGTCCGCTCGCAAAGCTTCGAGCGCGGTGGCTTGCTCCGCTCGCCACAAGGTTGCTAATGCTGATAGTTTGTGACATGGATAGTTAGTTTGATGAAATGTGTTCCCTCATGGGCTCGCTTTGCTCGCCACGCTTCGGGCTTTGCTCGCCAGAAGGTCAATTGAGATAATAGTTTGTGACATAGATAGCAAAAGTTGTAAAAATAGAACAAAACATGTGTTGATCTTTTGACTGCCGACCTTTTGACCCTGTCGACATAATGTATGTTGACCATTAGTTGTTGACCTATTGACTGTAGACCTTTTGATTGTAGATCTATAGACCGAATACCATTGAACACCTACAGATTACCATTCTTTGTCACCCATTACTACACTTGTACTTCATGAAGCGGAATGCAGTCCAAATGCAGGCGTTTAAAATTCTGTCTGCGTGTCGTGTTTCCGCCGCCGGAACATCATTTGGAATGCCAGACTCCTAACTGCCAACATCCTGAACATAAGTATGCCTTGGACTGCTAGGACTTGGCCGCGGTGGAGGGAGGGTTAGGGTTAGGCTGTGGGAGGGGGGTTTGGATTAGGCACCACCGGGCAAGATTAGGGTTAGGCAGTGGGAGGGTAAGCATACTCACCCAACCCCTGTTGGGATGCTGCTGTCGGTCTTATGACTGCTGGCTTCCCAAATGCCGGTATCCTGCGTCAATTGTTAAAACAAAAGAAATATATTGCTTGATATTAATGCTCTATACTGTCATAATGTAACTGGTTCTTATGAAATACTGGTAGTCAGAATGCTGGCGGTCACATGACCCCCCTCTCCCCAGTGCCTAACCCTGCCACCCCCCGAGCCTGAACCCCGATACTTATCTTCAGGATGTCAACTGTTGGCTTTCCTGTGTCGGTCACATGACCGCCCGGATGCTAAACGCATCCCGTATGAAACAACTGTGGATCAAACAAGCAGCATTTTTGGAGAAAAAAATAAGATTGGAGTGAACAAATGAGATAGAAAGCCTTGCTTACCAGTGATGTTTTATTTGAATTTTCTGATGTGTCCAATGATGCATAATTCTTTTTTCTGTGTCATTACAGGGCCGGACTAAGGCTTGTGTGATCCCTAAAAGTAAATTTCTAAATATAATATGCAGGAGATGTTATTTGAGTATAATGTGTAAATATTTACAGCACCATCAATGTGTTAAACCCACTGTAGTGCCCCAATTCACATTTATGCCACACAAATACCCCAGTTCACGCCCTGCCATGCTAGTGAAGCATTTATGTGTGAGGGGCACTGTCTCACGGGGTGGTATTCATGTGACCGCCGGTCAGCTGACCGACAGTCACATGACCTCCTCCACCAGCCCGACGGGTCACTGTCCCGATGGTCGGCATGCCGACCAACAGGGACTATTTCCACTCGTGGGTGTCCACGACACTTGCTGCTGCACTCGCCCCTCCCCGCCGGGATCCCGGCGTCGGTAAGCTGACCGGCGGTCAGCCGTACTACACCCGTCTCACCTGTTTCTAATCCAGACTGAGGCATTAATACACACATACTTACAGTATATATAGTAAAAATGAATGTGCACAGCATGCCACAGCTACAGTGATGGAACAGAACATGTGGAGAAGAGGACCACCAAGAGAGGGTAAAAATAATGTGATGAGATGCAGCAAGAGTCTAATGCATCCATTTACGAAGATCCATATATATATAAATATACATGGTCGAGTCACATTATTATGACCACCTACATTTGACATCGGCAGCATATAGCCCATGAAGCTTAGCTTGGTGGGTATATAAGGTGTGTGATAGGCCGTCTGCACACATATCACTTGTTGCTGTCATGGGTAAAAGGAACGATTTATCTAAGTTGCAAAAAGGGATGATTATCGGCTTTTAGGCCAAGGGTGGCAGTATTTCTGAAACAGCGCAGTTTGTGAACTTTGCGTGCTGCTGTGGTGAAGGTGTATCGTGACTAGACAAATGGCACCATTGCAATAACCCACATGAAAACGGCATAACACCACGTGCCATTGATATGAGAGGTGAATGTCGCTACGAAGGTGCGTAAGGGGCCGACTGCCACGCTACAGTGGAGCAACTCCCCTTCAGAATGAACCTGGGGGCGACCAGATGTGGGTCTAAAATGACAGTTCATTCCGTCTAGCTTCTATCTGTGTTGCACACAGCAGTTACTCTGTCTATTCATAATAATGTGACTCGACTGTGTATATGTGTGTGTGTGTGTATATATATATATATATATATATATATATATATATATATTCATTGGCAATTGTATTAAACCCACCGGTCTAATATTGTGTAGGTCCTCCTTGTGCTGTCAAAATGGCTCTGACCAATCGAGACACGGAATCCACTAGGCTACTAAAGGTGTTCAGTGGTAACCAGCACCAAGATGTTAGCAGCAGATCCTTTAAACTCCTTTTCCACTGCGGACCTGGGAAATTGCTGGGTCTATAACTTAGCAAATTCCCAGGTCCTCATGCCGAACACGGTAAAGAGCAGGGTCGGGGACCCATCTTGGATCCTTTTCCATTGCCTGCATGGGTTGATGTGGTTTCATGTCAAAAACCAATGATTTTTATATTAGTGGAAAAGGCATATAGGTTGCAAGATGAGGCTTCCGTGGCTCAGACTTGTTTTTTACATCATATCCCACAGATGCTCGATCAGATTGGGATCTGGAGAATTTGCCATCCAAGTCAACACCTTGAACTCTTTGACATGTACCTCACACCATTCCAGACCAATTTTTGTGATGTTAAGTGTTACATTATCCAGCTGGAAGAGGCCACTGCCATCAGGGACATACCATGCTACGAAGAGGTGTACTTGGGCTGCAACAATGTTTAGGTAGGTGGCACATGTCAAAGTAATATCCTCATGAATGACCCAAGGTTTCCCAGCAGAAAATTGCCCTGAACATCACACTACCTCTGCCTGCTTCCCTTCCCATAGTGCATGCTAGTGCCTTCTCTTCCCCAGCTAAATGATGCACATGCACCCGGTTGTCCACATGATGTAAAAGAAAACATGATTTATCAGAACAGGTCATCTTCCTCCATTACCCCATGGTCCAGTTATAAGGCACACATGCCCAGTGTAGGTGCTTTCAATAGTGTCCAGGGGTCAGCATGGGCACTCAAACCAGTCTAAGGCTACCCATACACAGGAAGCAGTGATGCACTGTGTGTTCTGACACCTTAGTGAGCAATTTGTGCTCCGTGGTATCAGGTCAGATGTGCTAGCATTTGCTCTGCACATACATCAGTGCACCTTGGGTGCCCATGAGCCTGTTGCCGGTTCACTGGTTGTCCTCCCTAGGCCCACTTTTAGTAGGTCCTAACCACTATATATCAGAAACACTCCACAAGATCTACCATTTTAAGATGCTCTGATCCAGTCAAGCCATCACAAATGGCCAAATTGTTCAGATCCTTGCTCCCACTTTTCCTGTTGACATGAACTTCAACTGAGTGGTCACTTGCTAATATATCCCACCCTTTGACAGGTGCCATTATAATAAGATAATCAACGTTATTAACAGGGGTGGTCTGGCAGAGCTATTGCCTGGGGGTACAGCTGCAGTCACCCCAACAGCACCATAGGAGTGACGGGTCATGAGGCTGGAGTGATGGAGCAGGTAGTTGGAAAGACAAAAGGTTGGAGTGACAGGAGACCCTACAGACAGAAGGTTGAAGTGATACTGGCTAGATGTTATACAAGGGGCACGAGTCTGTTTGAATCTCTGTTGTATGGTGATGACAATGGTTATATTCCTACACATGCATCTTCCAAGCCATGTGAGCTATATGAATAGTGAATACCAAGTGAAGACACTTTCCCCAGGGAGGTTTAATTTCTTCAGAGGTTCCCCACTGCAGAGAAAGCATCCTACGAGACAGATAAAAGTGTATTTTTATTTACTATGCAAGAAACACTTTAAATGGGTGCAAAAGGTATCGTCATAGCCACAGGCACAAGATCTCAGAAATTGTATGTCTTTGATATTGCCGGAGTCTACTGCACCATGGAGAGGAGGGGGCCCACCCAGTGTCTGAAAACAGGTCCCCTCTATTAAAATGCCTCTGGGTACGTCAGGTTCAAAATATACAGAGTGGGTTGGACACACGAATGTCAGTGACTAACACAGAGAAACCCGAATGTGAAAGCTGTATGTTAGGGAAACAAAGTCGTCAGGCATTTCCCAACTCAGTGAGTAGAGCTACAACACCAATCAAATGGTACGTTCAAATGTGCGCGATCCAATAGAAGTAGTAAGTGGATTCACAAGGATGATGTGTACTTCATCAGACATAAATCTGAAGTGGCAAAAAAGATTTCATATTACAAGAGACTTGTAGAAAATCAAACAGGTCACAGACTCAAGACCTCAACAGAGAGGTGGAACAATTCCTAAGGAAATATGGAATAGAGCATCAATTGGCCATTGCCTATACTCCTGAACTAAACGGTGTGAGTGAACAGGAAAACTTACATCAGTGGAGTGAGCAAGATGTGTGCTAAAGGGTGCAGGCCTAGACAAAAGAGTTTGGGCAGAAAATATGTCAATAGCATTTTTCTTAAGAACTGTTTTTGTACAATTGTCTTAAAGGACATAAGACCTAATGAAGCATTCCGAGTTGATCGCAGCCAGCAACTTTTTGCTTCTGCTGCTGCTGCGATCAACTAGTCCACGCCTACGGTGGAGTGTATTTAGCTTAGCAGGGCTGCGAACGCTTGTGGAGCCCTGCTAAACTAAAAAAATTTCAAGCAGAACAAGACTATCCCTGGACATACCCTGTGCGATGATCTCTGCGATGCTGGAGCCGGCTTTGACGTCAGACATCCGCCCTCCGTTCGCCTGGACACGCCTGCATTTTCTTCTCCACTCCCCGAAAACGGCAGCCAACGGTCCGGAGCCGCCCAGGAACGCCTTCTTTCTGTCAATCTTTTTGCGGTCGGCGGCTCTTCGACCGATTTCTTCGTTGAGCGTGACGTAACCCGGCGACCCCTGTCGCCGTGCAATGATGCGCGTGCTCAGTGCGGCTGCCACACATGCGCATTCCAGACCTGTTTGCACCGCAGCGACAAACCACTGCGTGCGAACGGGTCGGAATGACCCCCCTAGTGCAAAGCTTTTCAGTGCTTCTGGAAGTACAGCCTATGTGCATATACCAAAACAGAGAAGATGCAAGCTGGATTCAAAATCAGTAAAATGCATCATGCTTGGCTACCGTCTTGAAAGCAAGAGCTTCAGATTATGGAATCGAAATACCAAAAAGCTAGTCAAGTCTAGAGATCTTATCTTCAAAGAAACATTGCAACTTGTAAAAAAGCTGAAAGTTGATATACAGAACAAGTATGTGTCATTGGGCATACCAGTAGATGAAAATATATCAGAGTCAGAGACTATCAGCATGGAACTTCAACCACAGAGGAGATCTTCTGCAAGAACCATTACTGGCAAACTACCTAAGAGGTCTGATGAAGAAATTACGAACATTGCAGTCATTAAACCTCTTCATATCTAGAACCCAAAACTACAGTCTGATTTGTGTGAATGGTAATCCAAGATAGGCAAAGAGACTGCAAGATTTAAAACATCCAGAGCTAAATGTAATGGGGTGCGAGAAGCTGGAGGTGCTGGAGTTTTGTGAGAATGTCCGTATTTTTTAAAGTGGCAAACATTTTCTAGGCAATAAATGATTGCCGCTTTAAAAATACGGGCATTCACGCACAAACTCCCACACCTCTGGCTTCTCGCACCCTATTACATTTAGCCCCAAGTGTGAAAAGCATCAAGACTCATGATAGTGACAGCAGACCCAAGTCTGTGAGTCAATAGACTGTTGTTAAGGCCCTAATGTATCTTTTAAGAATACCAAGCTGAAGTCATGTGATATGTTGATGCCTTTTCATGTGTTTAATCCAATTTATTTTACAGGTTGGTACAGAAAAGCTGAAATTAAATATTTGTGTAACATAGAGAAGATTGTAGCAGGTGTGGGGGTGTTTGACTGAAGAATAAGCTACTGTCCAGACTCCAGTCTTCCTGTTCTTCCTCTTTCATGCCCTATCACAAAATGTCCACCAATATCTCTAGCAAGCATGTGCATGGGCTATCTTGCCTTTTCTGTGTAGAGTGACGTGGTAGGAATAAGATGATTTCTGCTTTGCTCCTGAGAGACCTGTTTTAATATCTGCAATAAAGCTGTTCCAGTATCCCTGTGCCACTACCCGTTTGCAGCATGCGCTGGTGAGTGGCTGGTGAGCTGTATGAAACTCTACTTAGCTCAAGCTCTGAATGTGTGGAACAAAGGATGACACCTAGGCAGTGAGCTTGTGGTGTAGGGTAGATTGTCAAGTTGTCAACAGTTATGGAGATATGAGGTTGGTGACTACTCTTGGCTGGCGGCAATATCATTTTTATTTTGGAAATGTTGAGTTTGAGGTGTTGAGATGACATCCAAGATGAAATTGGCATTTAGAAACACAGACCAAAACAGATGGTGACAATGCTGGGGAGGAGACTGTAGATAGATTTGAGTGTCATCAGCGTACAAATGAATCTGAACTCTGTAGAAGATTCGTTTGCCAAGAGATGAGGTATAGATTAAGAAAAGCAGAGGATCTAAGACAGCCTTGTGTTACTCCAACTGATACAGGTAGTGAAGAGGATGTGGAATCTGAGAAGTGAACAATAGAGGGTTTGCAAGTAGAGGTGTGGGGAATTTGCTCATAGTTTAAGTAGAGAGTATTGCACTGGCTACAGAGGTTGCTGCCATTAGTTGGGAGGCCAAAGGATACTTAGCTTGCAGTTAGATCGGGAGGTAGCCAGTGGAGGTTAAAGAGAAGTGATGTGGTAGATCAGTGTTTTTCAACCACTGTGCCGTGGCACAGTAGTCCTCAGGTATGCCATCGTAGAAGCAGAGCCAGGCCCGCAAGTGCGCATCTGCCACTGTGCCCTGGAACGACTAATACTGGTGGGTCTAGCGGTTGCACCGCCAGATTTAATTTTGGGCCCAGGCAGTGCCCAGCTGGCTTTTTCAGATGCGGTTCAAACCGCGACCTATAAAGAAGCTGTGGCGTGACATCCTAGGGTACGCAGCTGCACCATGCATCACCACTTTATTTGAGTTATTTAAAAAAATTATGGCGTGCCTTGGCAATTTTGAAATCTTGTTCAGTGTGCCGCAAGTTGAAAAAGGTTGAAAATCACTGTGGAAGATTGAAGGGATTGATGCTGACACCCCAGCTCATGTGTATACTTAGGCAGTGCTTTAACAGACAGGAGTAGTCTATATAGAGTGAATGATAAGCCCCTGGCGTAGGCCTAAATCTAACATAAGGAGTCAAATAGGGACCATTGAGGAGGAGTGTTGCTTCTGCAATGTCTGCTAAAAAAAAGTGATGTATTTAGAGAAATGCAACATCTTTGTACATGGTCATCCACTGTAAGCCAGTTCTTAACCATATCCGTTTAAATTGCACTCAAAACATGTTTTGGTTCTAATGTGTAGAAATATCTTCTTCTTGTGTTCTTTGATGGAGTGAGTAGACTTAAACCATTAGTTAAATAGGGAAAAATAGGGAACGCCGATTCAACAAAAACAAACAGAAGTAAATATGTCTTTTCATACATACATTTATTAAATTAATACTACACACATAAAACATAGCACTAAAATCTTCAGTATTTGTCCCCCTCTGTTGGATGGTAAGATTACCACTTATGCATAGGGGGCCTGTCTGCTACCCATATGACCAATTCTCTTTTTTATTTTTAAGTAGAGAAATGGTTTTAATGCATACATGTAAAGCACATTTACAACTTTGTATGTATCAAGAATTTAGTTTAACATTCTGAAACATAATGGATGTTATATGTGTACAATTAGGTGTAAATATAATTTTCTGGAACACAATCCTGAGTTTTTTCGAGGAATAGTGTAGAGTTTCCGCAAGCTCGTCCGTGCTTTGTAATGCTGGAATATGGCAAGATCTTCATGTCCAAACCTTTTTCCCACTTTCATATGACCCATCCTTAACCTTTTATTATTATTATTGATTACATTGAGCTTTATTTGCTCTGTTCAGCGGTGTCTATATTCTTGACAGTCAGAGGGACGGAAGGAAGAATCCCATGTCTAGTGCTTTGCTGCAGCCTCTGAATCTTGGTGGGCAGGTTCGGCAGCTGTACTTAGCACATCACAGGGAGGTCAAACTGTTAATGGTGATGGAGGTGACATTGGCACGCAAGATTTAGAAGTGAGGAGCCCACAGCTTGCTAATTCCCCCTACCATTACAGGTGGTGGAACTCCGTTCCACTTCGCTCCCCTCTCACTTTAACTCCTGATTATAATCCTTGAAGGGGCTGAGGTCCCTTAGTACAGAAGTAATTGACATTTATTATTGCTGTGCTGCTTAATTACCCATTTATACTGCAAATGCTAGTGCTATATTTTATATGTGGTATTGTTTTATTAAATGTACACTGCTCAAAAAAATAAAGGGAACACTTAAACAACACAATGTAACTCCAATTCAATAACACTTCTGTGAAATCAAACTGTCCACTTAGGAAGCAACACTGGTTGATCATCAATTTCACATACTGTTGTGCAAATGGAATAGACGACAGGTGGAAATTATAGGCAATTAGCAAGACACCCCCAATACAGGAGTTGTTCTGCAGGTGGTGACCACAGACCACTTCTCAGCTCCTATGCTTTCTGGCTGATGTTTTGGTCACTTTTGAAAGCTGGCGGTGCCTTCACTCTAGTGGTAGCATGAGACGGAGTCTACAACCCACACAAATGGCTCAGGTAGTGCAGCTCATCCAGGATGGCACATCAATGCGAGCTGTGGCAAGAAGGTTTGCTGTGTCTGTCAGCGTAGTGTCCAGAGCATGGTGGCGCTACCAGGAGACAGGCCAGTACATCAGGAGACGTGGAGGAGGCCGTAGGAGGGCAACAACCCAGCAGCAGGACCGCTACCTCCGCCTTTGTGCAAGGAGGAACAGGAGGAGCACTGCCAGAGCCCTGCAAAATGACCTCCAGCAAGCCACAAATGTGCATGTGTCTACTCAAACGATCAGAAACAGACTACATGAGGGTGGTATGAGGGCCCGACGTCCACAGGTGGGAGTTGTGCTCACAGCCCAACACCGTGCAGGACATTTGGCATTTGCCAGAGAACACCAAGATTGGCAAATTCGCCACTGGCGCCCTGTGCTCTTCACAGATGAAAGCAGGTTCTCACTGAGCACGTGTGACAGACGTGACAGTCTGGAGACACCAAGGAGAATGTTCTGCTGCCTGCAACATCCTCCAGCATGACCGGTTTGGCAGTGGTTCAGTAATGGTGTGGGGTGGCATTTCGTTGGGGGGCCGCACAGCCCTCCATGTGCTCGCCAGAGGTAGCCTGACTGCCATTAGGTACCGAGATGAGATCTTCAGACCCCTTGTGACACCATATGCTGGTGCAGTTGGCCCTGGGTTCCTCCTAATGCAAGACAATGCTAGACCTCATGTGGCTGGAGTGTGTCAGCAGTTCCTGCAAGACGAAGGCATTGATGCTATGGACTGGCCCGCCCGTTCCCCAGACTTGAATCCAATTGAGCACATCTGGGACATCATGTCTCGCTCCATCCGCCAACGCCACGTTGCACCACAGACTGTCCAGGAGTTGGCGGATGCTTTAGTCCAGGTCTGGGAGGAGATCCCTCAGGAGACCATCCGCCACCTCATCAGGAGCATGCCCAGGGAGGTCATACAGGCACGTGGAGGCCACACACACTACTGAGCCTCATTTTTACTTGTTTTAAGGACATTACATCAAAGTTGGATCAGCCTGTAGTGTGTTTTTCCACTTTAATTTTGAGTGTGACTCCAAATCCAGACCTCTATGGGTTAATAAATTTGATTTCCATTGATAATTTTTGTGTGATTTTGTTGTCAGTACATTCAACTATGTAAAGAACAAAGGGTAATTCCAAGTTGATCGCAGCAGGAATTTTTTTAGCAGTTGGGCAAAACCATGTGTACTGCAGGGGAGGCAGATATAACATGTGCAGAGAGAGTTAGATTTGGGTGTGGTGTGTTTAATCTGCAATCTAATTTGCAGTGTAAAAATAAAGCAGCCAGTATTTACCCTGCACAGAAATAAAGTAACCCACCCAAATCTACCTCTTTCTGCAAATGTTATATCTGCCTACCCTGCAGTGCACATGGTTTTGCCCAACTGCTAAGAAATTTCCTGCTGCGATCAACTTGGAATTACCCCCAAAGTATTTAATAAGAATATTTCATTCATTCAGATCTAGGATGTGTTATTTTAGTGTTCCCTTTATTTTTTTGAGCAGTGTATTACAATAGATACTGTCTTCAGGTGTGATTGTTCTTGCTGCTGCCTTGCGATCTTTTGCTGAATGTAATTGTGATTATATGCTAATATAGGGCAGAAGCTAACCTGAGCATAGGGACACCCACTGCTATCTCATCACTCCCGTCCAACAGCGTATAATTGTTGATACATCGCAGCATCGTCACAAATTGGAACATGTTGGAGAGGCTTGAGTGCCTCTGAGGACGCACAGGCTGAGCTGCGCTTCCAGAATGTAGTGGGCTCAACAGTAGCAAGTAAGATCGCAACTGCTAATTTATGTGCGCACAGAAACCGTCATCTGAATGACTATGAAACGCCTGCATTTATCTGACCACTCCCCGTTCCCACCCTCAAAAGCTGTCTTCCTGTCACTCAGTTTGCGACTCATTCCTCTGTGCAACTGCAATCGCAATTCACTCGCTGCCAGTGCGCACTGATGCTCAGACTGATGCACAGTAAGAAAACATCGGCCAATGTGCGTTCAATAGCCACTTTGCGACCGTACCTGAATTTGCCTCCCTATCATTTACATGACTTCCTATTTCAGTATATGCAGATCTACAAAAAGTTTAACTAAGCACACCAGTTCCTTTCTCGTGTCAACTGAGAATTTACGAGGAGTGGTTGACAAAATGCAGCGTCTCATGACCGTTTTCGGGGAGTGTATCTGCCATTAGTTGCAAGCTCGTACATGCTAAAACATGGCACCTGAGCCGCTACTGTGGGATTCAGTGTGCGTAGCCATAGACCAACCCTTTACTCCGATCTTCCTCTTTTTTCCGTTTGTGCTGCGAATGTGTACACAATTGCAAGTACATTTGTGATGGTTCTGTTATGCGTTTCTTTTCATTGCTGGGTGGCAGCGTCACTTGCTAGCATTAGCAGCTCCGTAACCTAGAGAAAGCATGAATTAGGCCCAATGTGCAGTTGTTTTTACTTAAACAATTCTCTAACATTAACACCCATTTATTTTGATCACATATAAATTCAAACTGGGGTTTGTAAAAGTCATCTAACGGTGTAGTTAGTGGCGATGTCTAGATCTTGTGGTGGTGCAGCAGCGTGTGATGGAACATAAGCTTGAGGAGGTGAGTGATGTGGACTCGCAAGCACTGCTTCCTCTGCAGCAACATCTTCAGGAATGAGGGTAAAGAAGATGTGCTCTTCACCAAGTGTGCTGAGCAGCCGAGGGGCCTGGGTAATAAATGGGCTGTGGCCAAATCTGGGAGGCATATTCATGCACACTCTGAAAACAAAAAGGATGTTACACACTTTATGCGCAGTTGGGAAATATCGCAGCACAATGCAAAGGGTGGACATTCTCACAGAATGCACAGGCTCCACCAAGAGGCAAATTAGTACATGCCTCCCCCACCGTTCACCTCTCTGCACCCCTGCTTCTCATCCTGCTGTTCCTGTTTCGGGGATGCTGATGGCTAATAGGTATGTGATGAATCTGTGAATATAAAACCATATGTTAAGTTTCATATTAGCCTAAATTCTTTAGTTACTTGAACAGTTTAATTGTAAACATGGTAACGGATAAATATTTCAGCATGACTAATTGAAGTGTACAAATACATTGCTAAAACACATCATTACTTACTACATTAAAAAAGCATGCTGAAGAAAAAAAAAAGCCACCACCCAGATTGTGAGTTGTACACAGTCAAGCCCATTGTTGATGTTGGTTGCTCAAATAGGTCCGGTGGCGAGATATTCCTCATCGGATGGTGGGGTGGACCAGCCCCCGAGTGGCAACTCGGGGCTTTGGTCGGGATTCCGACCGGCGGCATTTCGCCGGCTGTTGGGATTCTGGCGTCGGTCTCCTAGTAGTCGGGATCCCGACAGCTGGTAAATTAACTGCATCCCGCTCAAATAATGCACAGACTAGATAAATACAATGCTATTCATAATCTGACTAGTACTGTGATATAACAGAGGTCATTTGTATAGAAGTTGTAAAGTCTGTTTAATCACGCTGATTGCTTGCATGTGTTGCCTTATACTTCTCATTGTAGTGGCAGTGGTAGGGCGTGATTTTAGTATCACAGTATTTGTGCATTTCCTTATTCTCATTTTTATTTTTAGTGACACTCATCAGCTATCTTCCCGAACATCCTAAGAAGGTAGTTGAGGGCATCTGACGGCTTTGTGCTGAATCTGTGTTAAAGTGAAGAAAACAAAACCAACAACATTATGTAACTGTTCAACATTAACGTTCTATAAAAAGTGCACAGAAACTTGTATGATGGTTTACAGCAGGCAAACTGGAATAAGCACAGCATTTGCTTTGGCGGTTATTTTGGCACAATTATGGTCACGTCAAATGATTATTATTTTTACAGAATTATGGTCATTTCTGTTATTTGTATGAAGATTTTTTTTGCAGAATCATGGACATTTCAATATTAAACCGGAAGAAATATTTTTTTACATTTATATGAAGTAATGTTGTGTGTACTACTCACAAGGCTCAGACCCAGGGGTAAATTTACTAAAGGTCGGTTTTAAAATAGATCTAAAACTGACTGGAATTTAAAATGGATCTAAAACCGAATCCAGCTACGGTCAGCTGGATCTTGTACTTCTAAATGCTGTCGGTTTTGAACTTTTCAGCAACATTAGGTCTGTGTCTGTGTACTTCGATTTTTTTAAATATTTCCTTTACAGGGGAACTATAGGTGCCAGCGGGTCCTTACTGTCCAGGCATGCTGGTACTTATGGTTCTCCAAGTAGTCCCACTGTAAGGGACAATATTATTTCTGTTTTTACACAAACAACCCTGCTTTCACCGAGACAGGGGTGCAGGGGATAGCCACAGACTTCGCCGTAGCCCTTTTTCCCCTCTATTTCCAGGACCGGCTCATGCTACCGGTAGCTGATTACACTTTGGAAACCCCCCCCAACATTTTTGTTTCCGTTTTTTTTATTTCTTACTATTTTTTCACTAAAGGATCCTCTCTCAAACACGACTGCCACAGGTCTGTTGTGTGTTACACATTGGCTATTTCACCGATTTCAAAACCGACTATTAGTAAATCTCTGTTTTCAGGATCTAACACTGTTGAAACATTGATGCTAGGTCAATGTTCTATAGTCCGATTTTAGGTCGATTTACAGTCTTTAGTAAATACCCGATTTGCAAAATTATTTAAAATTCACATAAAAATCTGAGTTGACCCTTAGTAAATATACCCATTAGTGTCTATCAGTATCTGTGATATTCAGCCCTTCTAACACTTCAGGGGTAAATTACTTTCTTAACTACTTTACATCGTAGGAAATTCACTGTCTTTGGGTGGACCACCTCCTTTCCTTGCAGCGGCTTTCCTCTCATCAGCCGTTTCCTTGACGTGGCATATACTTGGCAATAAAAGGGATTCTGGTTCTGATTCTGATATCCTAAAACTACTTCTTGCAGTTGTCCATGGTGGTCAACACCTACTACATTCACTATATTTTAGACCCCTTGCCACAGTTCTTTTTTTCTGGTCAGGGAAGTCTTTCCAGAGAGGGAGCCCAAGATCCGGTCATAGACTGGTGCTACGGATGACACCAGGACGCAATTATCATCAAATCTGATTCTAATATTGCATTCACATTTTGTCTTATCTCTTGCTTACTAACTCCCTGCCTTCTTATCCCCCTCTCCACTCTCCTCCTATAGGTAAATATATTCCCTCTACTACCACTCTCAATGCTGATACTTAACACAAACAGAAGACATAACACCCAAAACTATATGAAAATACAAAAAGATACCATTCACAAATAAGACAACTAGACAACAAAAAGAAACAGCAACTATAAGGAATTAACAGGCACACAAAAAAAACCCAAGACAATAAAGTACATGAATATATCAGTAATCGATTCAGTAATTAGTAAGTACTCCAACAAGCATAATTCACTCCTGAGACCTCTCTTCTACTAACTCTTGCAACAAATAAAAGCACAGGCCATAGGGATGGTGACACAAAACTAGCTTGGACCAGTAAGGTATATTGGATTGGATCTCTTTTTGCAGGTTATAAGTCACTGACATTTGCCATCGAGTTCCATTCTAATCCTCATAATCGCTGGTTATTACAACAAATTTGAGAGCAAAATCATCAGAATCTTACCTGAAAGTATCTGCAAATGCATACTCTGTTACATAGTGGCCTCCAGCGGCGACTCCTACCTGGATGAAAGAGGGAGGCTGCCGCTGGCTATGCTGCCTAGTCCCTGGTGCCTTGTTCCCACTGCCAGCTCCCACCGCCGGCCAGGTCCTGGCAAATGTACAATGTAACTGACAGGTGCTGGGACCGGCGCTACGGTATTGACGGCGCTACTGCGCATGCTCAAAACCCCGGCTTCTATGGATTGCATTGGCTGCAGCCCATAAAAGCCAGCTAGGGCTGAAAGGCAGGGAGTGCCTTCCTACAGGAAGCCAGCTCTCTGCTAATTGCAGCCCGGTCTGGCAGTCCCAGAGGTTATTCCTTACCATCGATGGCGGGAAACCATCTTGTTCTCCCCCAATCGATGGCAAGAGTATTCAACATCGGTCATAGACCATCAATGATTTTGAATCATCGATGGTCGCTCGCCATCCCTACTGAGCTGAGGTGGCGGATTTTACTGAAGGGCTGCAGTTCTGCAGCCCATATGTAAAATCCGCAACTGGTGGCCTCCATTTTTACTTGCGGAAAATCTGCCCACCCAGATGAACCTTTTCATTTAGCACTGCAGGTTCTTAAGATCTTTTGTTGGTACACCACTCAGAACCACCTGGATCACATGCAATTGTCTCTGTAGAGTGTTCATATTAACTGCATTGGCCTGTCTGTGCCAATCGGCCTTGTGGGTTGGAAATGAAATGCTCTTTCTCAGTGGCTCGGCCCTCAGGACCCCACACAGTTCGGGATCATTATGTGATCCTGGCGGTCATTATACCGACGTCGGGATCCCGGTCATTAGAATGCCGGCAGGAGGAGCGGGCGCAACATGCCCCTTGCAGGCTCACTGCGCTCACCACGCTGCGGGCTCCGTGGCGAGTTTTGCTTGGCACAGGTTCCATTCTCCCTCTATGGGTGTCGTGGACACCCATAGTGGGGGAATCGCCTACCTTGCCGGTATTCCAGCGGTAGTATGGTGCCCCTGACGGGATTCCGGCGTCGGTATTGTGAAAGCCGGGATCCCGGTCATCAGTATGCTGATCACATACCCACAGTTCATGTTTTCCAGATCACCCAGCAGGTGCATTGTGTACCATCAACTGTCACATTTTAAAAATCTACAGTTGACCTGGAAAATATGAACTGCATGTGGTGAGGGTCGAGTTTGAGAACCTGTGCTCTATCTTAATATTGACTAGTATGGTGGTCTCTTTCTAATTCTTGGTCGAGGTGGAATAAATTCTTGTGGGAAAACTTTATCTGAGTAGGACTAATACAGCCTTGCTTGGAGAGTTCAATCTATTAATGTTCAAAGATTGAACATTCAGTGACCTAATGTACATATAGGGAGATATTCAATTGTTTGAAAAGTCAGTTGGGTGTCTGTTTTTTCTTATCTAATAGACAGGTAAAAACAGACACCCAACTGACTTTTCAAACAATTGAATTCCCCCCATATGGTCAAGATGAGGTATAAGATATAACTGTGTGAAACTCAGTTTCTCATAGAGATAAATAAGTGTTCAATAGGACACGGAATTTAATGCAGTTATATCTTATATTGATATATACCTGACTGTAGAACACTATGTAAGTGGATTATTAAAGTGTACCTTATTGTACAGATTTATACACCCTATTGGTACTGTTCGATACATGTAATAATTCTGTTGCACATAGAGTGTAAGCTCCTTAGAGCAGTGCCCTCTTGTCTCCTGTTCTCACAGCCCTCTTCTCTTGCACTTCAATTACAGCTCTCTCCTACTCAGTGACTGTCTGTACCTGCATTTCCTCTCGCTTGTGACTGTTCATCTCTTCCAACGACTGCCCGCCCCCAGTAGTATGCCGATTACTCCTTTGCTTTCTTACATCCCAACTTTATTATGTACTGAGAACTGTGTTAGTTTTCTGTGATGTTAAGTTCTGTATACCCTGTATTGTTCTAATGTGTGTTGTATGTACGGCGCTGCAAAACACTTGTGGCACCTTATAAATAAATTATAATAATAATATATGTATTTCTACTCCCGGGAGGTATATTTCTATAATTGTTATTTTAATAAATATATTTCTCTGACGTCCTAGTGGATGCTGGGACTCCGTCAGGACCATGGGGAATAGCGGCTCCGCAGGAGACAGGGCACAAAATTTAAAAGTTTGACCACTAGGTGGTGTGTACTGGCTCCTCCCCCTATGACCCTCCTCCAAGCCTCAGTTAGGTTTTTGTGCCCGTCCGAGCAGGGTGCAATCTAGGTGGCTCTCCTAAAGAGCTGCTTAGAAAAAGTTTGTTAGGTTTTTTATTTTCAGTGAGTCCTGCTGGCAACAGGCTCACTGCAACGAGGGACTTAGGGGAGAAGAAGTGAACTCACCTGCGTGCAGGATGGATTTGCTTCTTAGGCTACTGGACACTAGCTCCAGAGGGACGATCACAGGTACAGCCTGGATGGGTCACCGGAGCCGCGCCGCCGACCCCCTTGCAGATGCCGAGTAGAGAAGAGGTCCAGAAACCGGCGGCAGAAGATGTCTCAGTCTTCATGAGGTAGCGCACAGCACTGCAGCTGTGCGCCATTGCTCTCCGCACACTTCACACCAGCGGTCACTGAGGGTGCAGGGCGCTGGGGGGGGCGCCCTGGGCAGCAATGTAATATACCTATTCTGGCTAAAATATATCACATATAGCCCCTGGGGCTATATGGATGTATTTAACCCCTGCCAGGTTCCAAAAAAACCGGGAGAAGAAGCCCGTCGAAAAGGGGGCGGGGCCTATTCTCCTCAGCACACAGCGCCATTTTCCTGCCCAGCTCCGCTGCGAGGAAGGCTCCCAGGACTCTCCCCTGCACTGCACTACAGAAACAGGGTAAAAACAGAGAGGGGGGGCACTTATTGGCGATATTTATAATATTTGAGCTGCTATAAAGGGAACACACTTATTAAGGTTGTCCCTATATATATTTATAGCGCTTGGGTGTGTGCTGGCAAACTCTCCCTCTGTCTCCCCAAAGGGCTAGTGGGGTCCTGTCTTCTATCAGAGCATTCCCTGTGTGTCTGCTGTGTGTCGGTACGTGTGTGTCGACATGTATGAGGACGATGTTGGCGTGGAGGCGGAGCAATTGCCTGTAATGGTGATGTCACCCCCTAGGGAGTCGACACCAGAATGGATGGCTTTGTTTATGGAATTACGGGATAGTGTCAGCACGCTACAAAAGTCGGTTGACGACATGAGACAGCCGGCAAACCAGTTAGTACCTGTCCAGGCGTCTCAGACACCGTCAGGGGCTGTAAAACGCCCTTTACCTCAGTCGGTCGACACAGACACCGACACTGAATCCAGTGTCGACGGTGAAGAAACAAACGTATTTTCCAGTAGGGCCACACGTTATATGATCACGGCAATGAAGGAGGCTTTGCATATCTCTGATACTGCAAGTACCACAAAAAGGGGTATTATGTGGGGTGTGAAAAAACTACCGATAGTTTTTCCTGAATCAGAGGAACTGAATGAAGTGTGTGATGAAGCGTGGGTTACCCCAGATAGAAAACTGCTAATTTCAAAGAAGTTATTGGCATTATACCCTTTCCCGCCAGAGGTTAGGGCGCGCTGGAAAACACCTCCTAGGGTGGATAAGGCGCTCACACGCTTATCAAAGCAAGTGGCGGTACCGTCTCCTGATACGGCCGCCCTCAAGGATCCAGCTGATAGGAGGCTGGAGAATACATTAAAAAGTATATACACACATACGGGTGGCGTGGCTTGGTCGGAGTCACTGTCTAAAAATATTGATACCCTGGATAGGGACAGTATTTTACTGACTATAGAGCAGTTAAAGGATGCATTTCTTTATATGCGAGATGCACAGAGAGATATTTGCACTCTGGCATCAAGAGTAAGTGCGATGTCCATATCTGCCAGACTCAGGGGCGGTGGGGGGTCGCCTCAAACATTTCAGCGCACAGTGGGCTCACTCGCAGGTGGACCCCTGGATCCTGCAGGTAGTATCTCAGGGTTACAGGTTGGAATTCGAGAAGTCCCCTCCTCGCCGTTTCCTAAAGTCTGCTTTGCCAACGTCTCCCTCCGACAGGGCGACGGTATTGGAGGCCATTCACAAGCTGTATTCTCAGCAGGTGATAGTCAAGGTACCCCTCCTACTACAGGGACAGGGGTATTACTCCACGCTATTTGTGGTACCGAAGCCGGACGGCTCGGTAAGACCGATTCTAAATCTAAAATCTCTGAACCTGTACATACAAAAATTCAAGTTCAAGATGGAGTCACTCAGAGCAGTGATAGCGAATCTGGAAGAAGGGGATTTTATGGTGTCCTTGGACATCAAGGATGCTTACCTTCATGTTCCAATTTGTCCTTCACACCAAGGGTACCTCAGGTTCGTGGTCCAAAACTGTCATTATCAGTTTCAGACGCTGCCGTTTGGATTGTCCACGGCACCCCGGGTCTTTACCAAGGTAATGGCCGAAATGATGATCCTTCTTCGAAGAGAAGGCATCTTAATTATCCCTTACTTGGACGATCTCCTGATAAGGGCAAGATCCAGAGAACAGCTGGAGGTCGGAGTAGCACTAACCCAAGTAGTGCTCCAACAACACGGGTGGATTCTGAATTTTCCAAAATCCCAACTGATCCCGACGACACGTCTGTTGTTCCTAGGGATGATTCTGGACACTGTTCAGAAAAAGGTATTTCTTCCGGAGGAGAAAGCCAGGGAGTTATCCGATCTAGTCAGGAACCTCCTAAAACCAGGAAAAGTATCTGTGCATCAATGCACAAGAGTCCTGGGAAAAATGGTAGCTTCTTACGAAGCGATTCCATTCGGCAGATTCCATGCACGAACTTTTCAGTGGGATCTGCTGGACAAATGGTCCGGATCGCATCTGCAGATGCATCAGCGGATAAAATTGTCCACAAGGACAAGAGTGTCTCTGCTATGGTGGTTGCAGAGTGCTCATCTGTTAGAGGGCCGCAGATTCGGCATACAGAACTGGGTCCTAGTGACCACGGATGCCAGCCTGAGAGGCTGGGGAGCGGTCACACAGGGAAGAAACTTCCAGGGCGTGTGGTCAAGCCTGGAGACGTCTCTTCACATAAATATACTGGAGCTAAGAGCAATCTACAATGCTCTAAGCCTGGCAAAACCTCTGCTTCAGGGTCAGCCGGTGTTGATTCAGTCGGACAACATCACGGCAGTCGCCCACGTAAACAGACAGGGCGGCACAAGAAGCAGGAGGGCAATGGCAGAAGCTGCAAGGATTCTCCGCTGGGCAGAAAATCATGTGTTAGCACTGTCAGCTGTGTTCATCCCGGGAGTGGACAACTGGGAAGCAGACTTCCTCAGCAGACACGATCTGCACCCGGGAGAGTGGGGACTTCATCCAGAAGTCTTCCACATGATTGTGGTCCATTGGGAAAGACCAATGGTGGACATGATGGCGTCCCGCCTCAACAAAAAACTGGACAGGTATTGCGCCAGGTCAAGAGACCCTCAGGCAATAGCTGTAGACGCTCTGGTAACACCATGGGTGTACCAGTCAGTGTATGTGTTTCCTCCTCTGCCTCTCATACCAAAAGTACTGAGAATTATACGGCAAAGGGGAGTAAGAATGATACTCGTGGCTCCGGATTGGCCAAGAAGAACTTGGTACCCGGAACTTCAGGAGATGCTCACGGAAGATCCGTGGCCTCTACCTCTAAGACGGGACCTGCTTCAGCAGGGACCGTGTCTATTCCAAGACTTACCGCGGCTGCGTTTGATGGCATGGCGGTTGAACGCCGAATCCTAAGGGAAAAAGGCATTCCGGAAGAGGTCATCCCTACCCTGGTAAAAGCCAGGAAGGAGGTGACTGCACAACATTATCACCGCATTTGGAGAAAATATGTTGCGTGGTGTGAGGCCAGGAAGGCCCCGACGGAGGAATTTCAACTGGGTCGATTCCTACATTTCCTGCAAACAGGATTGTCTATGGGCCTCAAATTAGGGTCCATTAAGGTTCAAATTTCGGCCCTGTCGATTTTCTTCCAGAAAGAATTGGCTTCAGTTCCTGAAGTCCAGACTTTTATAAAAGGAGTACTACATATACAGCCCCCGGTTGTGCCCCCAGTGGCACCGTGGGATCTTAATGTAGTTTTGGATTTTCTCAAATCCCATTGGTTTGAGCCACTCATATCGGTGGATTTGAAATATCTTACATGGAAAGTAACCATGCTACTGGCCCTGGCTTCAGCCAGGAGAGTGTCAGAATTGGCGGCTTTATCGTATAAAAGCCCATATCTGATTTTCCATTCGGACAGGGCAGAACTGCGGACGCGTCCTCACTTTCTGCCTAAGGTGGTTTCAGCGTTTCACCTGAACCAGCCTATTGTGGTGCCTGCGGCTACTAGCGATTTGGAGGATTCCAAGTTGCTGGACGTTGTCAGAGCATTGAAAACATATATTTCAAGGACGGCTGGAGTCAGAAAATCTGACTCGCTGTTTATACTGTATGCACCCAACAAGCTGGGTGCTCCTGCTTCTAAGCAGACGATTGCTCGTTGGATTTGTAGCACAATTCAACTTGCACATTCTGTGGCAGGCCTGCCACAGCCTAAATCTGTCAAGGCCCATTCCACAAGGAAGGTGGGCTCATCTTGGGCAGCTGCCCGAGGGGTCTCGGCATTACAACTCTGCCGAGCAGCTACGTGGTCAGGGGAGAACACGTTTGTAAAATTCTACAAATTTGATACCCTGGCTAAGGAGGACCTGGAGTTCTCTCATTCGGTGCTGCAGAGTCATCCGCACTCTCCCGCCCGTTTGGGAGCTTTGGTATAATCCCCATGGTCCTGACGGAGTCCCAGCATCCACTAGGACGTCAGAGAAAATAAGATTTTACTTACCGATAAATCTATTTCTCGTAGTCCGTAGTGGATGCTGGGCGCCCATCCCAAGTGTGGATTGTCTGCAATACTTGTACATAGTTATTGTTACAAAAAAATCGGGTTGTTATTGTTGTGAGCCGTCTGTTCAGAGGCTCCTACGTTTGTCATACTGTTAACTGGGTTCAGATCACAAGTTGTACGGTGTGATTGGTGTGGCTGGTATGAGTCTTACCCGGGATTCAAAATCCTTCCTTATTGTGTACGCTCGTCCGGGCACAGTATCCTAACTGAGGCTTGGAGGAGGGTCATAGGGGGAGGAGCCAGTACACACCACCTAGTGGTCAAACTTTTAAATTTTGTGCCCTGTCTCCTGCGGAGCCGCTATTCCCCATGGTCCTGACGGAGTCCCAGCATCCACTACGGACTACGAGAAATAAATTTATCGGTAAGTAAAATCTTATTTTTTTATATACATAGATGAGTTTGCACTTGTCATATTAAGCACCACTTGGGATTTTCTATATACTTTGTCTTTTTAGAGGCTGACATACCTCTTCCCTTGGTGGCTGCTGATACACATTTTTATAGAGCACAGTTAAGTACAGTGCACTAAACCATTGTTCTTTTTTCTGTTCAGTGAAATTTATCTAGAGTCTTCTATTACCAACCAATCATGCCATCCAGGAAAGCTTTCAGTAGGAATACATACTATTTACCGGCGGGCGGGATGCCGGCTGTGAAGATCTCAAGAGCGGCATCCCACCCTCAAGAATGCCAGCAGAGTCCCCTATGCGGCATCGCTGCACTAGTCACATTTTCTATTCTCACTCTATGGGTGTCGACGAGTGGGAATAGTCCATGTGCGCCAGGATTCCGGCTGTTGGCATTGTTGACTGTCTGGATTCCAGCGCCTAGATCCCGACAGGTGGCAAACTGATTGCATCCCTTTCAGTATACTATCTGTTATTCCTGTTTACCAACCTGCCTAGATTTTCCTTCTACATACTGTATAAACCATAATCACTGACACATACATGAGCTAATTATGAAGCTGTTTATTTATTTTATTATGTAATGACTACACTAAACCTAGACCCAACATGTTCTTTTCATAATACAGTATGTTGTTTTAAATGAAAAAAAAAATGTTCCTGTGATTGCTTGGTAAGAGCACCAACCTAAGCAAGACCTTCATTAAAGCCATAGGGGATATTCAATCTGTGCCCAGGTTTCCAACAGTCAGAAAACCGGCACTGATTTGACAGTAGACTATTCAATCGTGGGCATTTTCGCCAGGTTTTTAGGTTTTTGCTCCATTTTCGCCATGCCTTTTCATGTTTTTTTTTTTCCGAATCAGCTTGGGTGAAAATGGACCAAAAAAACTGTCAAACGCCTGCGAATTCGACAAGACACCTGGATCGGCGGCGAATTCGCCAATCCACGTGGTTTTCACCCAGCTGGATTTTTTCGACAAGTTGAAAAATCAGGCCGGGCTTTGAACAGATCAAATGTCAATTCGACCTGCAAACTGGTGAAAAGTGCCGTTTGAATTGAATACCCCCCATAATGTAATTTCCTTATTTTCCGCCATGTAACGTACATTGAAAAGTCTCAGCTAAAAATTTGTTTATTGAATGTAATATCATCTTGCTGTTATGTGTGTACTGCCAAAGACCACAATAAAACTATTTTGGGGAAAAAAATATTATTAATGATGTTATTAAATATCAAAATATAAAAAAATAGCAAAATTATATCACTAATGCTATGGCGCTCTGAAAGATAAAAGATTAGGAGCTGTTGATTAATGAGAGCTGGTGAAATTGTATTATTGTGATGACGGAACATTATCTGCACTGCGAATGAGGATTATCTTCTTTACAAGCATCATACATTGATAATGGTCATTGGTCTGGCATCAGATGAAGTGATTTGGAGACACAGGCGTTCTTGTGCAAGTACCTGTTACTAACCTGAGTCTTTCTGTATACTTACAGCTGTGGACATTTACATTGGTTGCAGATTTGCAATGGGAGACTTTGTGACTTTTTTATTGAGACGTGTAGTACATACTTCCTTTGGATCACAACTGTTAACACGTTGAAATTAAAATATTTTACTAATTAATTACATTACTGTTCTCTTTGGTTTAGAAGCATATCAAGGCTTCCAATATCAATTTTATAAAGTGGTAATCTTGATTGAATTTAATGATTATTGAAAGCTACCATCCTAAGAGCTCTAAAATTGTTTACGAGGTGTTTTAATTTATAATAAATTGATTTTTTCATATTTGTGATTGTTTAATTTAATTTTAGTAAATTGTCTTATTTTCAATTTTTTCCCCCTTGGTTTACTATTGGTATGAGCTTGCAGCCTCCTAATGACATTTGATTTTCACTCAGCACCTGTTTTAATGGAGTATTTCTTGTTGTGGTTGTTCTCTTGATCTGTCACCTCCTGAAATCTGCTAAGGTCATATTTATTAATCTGTAGCCGTGGAGCGCTGCTCATCGGAGGTTGGCGTGGTGGAGATGTACAGGAGCTAGTGTCCGTAATGGATAGGTGGTGCGATCATGGCCGTAGAAGGTAGATGTACTGGCATAATGTAATTCACCAGATCTGGGTACTATTAATAGCTAGGGGGTGCGAGACACAGTAATGTGAGCCATCAAACCTTTAAAACCAACAATTACACTTTAAAGTCCTTTATTCAAAGAAAGCTAAAGATCCTCCTTCTAGAAAGAGTTTTCCATCAGGTATTACTGTAAAAAGAGATGTTTTTAAGTTATTTTCCACTGCATACCTTAAACATTATGGGGAATAAGCTTGGAGAGAGAGAAAATTGTGAGAGAGTACTAACCAATCAGCTCTTAAGTGTCATTTTTCAAGCACAGACTATAAAATGTAAGGCAGAAGCTGATTGGCTGGTGCTTTATATCTTTGTAATTGTATCTCTCTCCAAGCCTTGATAAATACCCTTCCCCTATATACTGTATTAAATTATATAAATTGTATATATGGAGGGCGAGAAAATAGTGCATATAAATATACAATTTTTAACAACTTTCCACCATTCTTTCTCTGACGTCCTAGTGGATGCTGGGACTCCGTCAGGACCATGGGGAATAGCGGCTCTGCAGGAGACAAGGCACAAAATTTAAAAGTTTGACCACTAGGTGGTGTGTACTGGCTCCTCCCCCTATGACCCTCCTCCAAGCCTCAGTTAGGTTTTTGTGCCCGTCCGAGCAGGGTGCAATCTAGGTGGCTCTCCTAAAGAGCTGCTTAGAAAAAGTTTGTTAGGTTTTTTATTTTCAGTGAGTCCTGCTGGCAACAGGCTCACTGCAACGAGGGACTTAGGGGAGAAGAAGTGAACTCACCTGCGTGCAGGATGGATTTGCTTCTTAGGCTACTGGACACTAGCTCCAGAGGGACGATCACAGGTACAGCCTGGATGGGTCACCGGAGCCGCGCCGCCGACCCCCTTGCAGATGCCGAATAGAGAAGAGGTCCAGAAACCGGCGGCAGAAGACGTCTCAGTCTTCATGAGGTAGCGCACAGCACTGCAGCTGTGCGCCATTGCTCTCCGCACACTTCACACCAGCGGTCACTGAGGGTGCAGGGCGCTGGGGGGGGCGCCCTGGGCAGCAATGTAATATACCTATTCTGGCTAAAATATATCACATATAGCCCCTGGGGCTATATGGATGTATTTAACCCCTGCCAGGTTCCAAAAAAACCGGGAGAAGAAGCCCGCCGAAAAGGGGGCGGGGCCTATTCTCCTCAGCACACAGCGCCATTTTCCTGCTCAGCTCCGCTGCGAGGAAGGCTCCCAGGACTCTCCCCTGCACTGCACTACAGAAACAGGGTAAAAACAGAGAGGGGGGGCACTTATTGGCGATATTTATAATATTTGAGCTGCTATAAAGGGAACACACTTATTAAGGTTGTCCCTATATATATTTATAGCACTTGGGTGTGTGCTGGCAAACTCTCCCTCTGTCTCCCCAAAGGGCTAGTGGGGTCCTGTCTTCTATCAGAGCATTCCCTGTGTGTCTGCTGTGTGTCGGTACGTGTGTGTCGACATGTATGAGGACGATGTTGGCGTGGAGGCGGAGCAATTGCCTGTAATGGTGATGTCACCCCCTAGGGAGTCGACACCAGAATGGATGGCTTTGTTTATGGAATTACGGGATAGTGTCAGCACGCTACAAAAGTCGGTTGACGACATGAGACAGCCGGCAAACCAGTTAGTACCTGTCCAGGCGTCTCAGACACCGTCATGGGCTGTAAAACGCCCTTTACCTCAGTCGGTCGACACAGACCCAGACACTGACACTGAATCCAGTGTCGACGGTGAAGAAACAAACGTATTTTCCAGTAGGGCCACACGTTATATGATCACGGCAATGAAGGAGGCTTTGCATATCTCTGATACTGCAAGTACCACAAAAAGGGGTATTATGTGGGGTGTGAAAAAACTACCGATAGTTTTTCCTGAATCAGAGGAACTGAATGAAGTGTGTGATGAAGCGTGGGTTACCCCAGATAGAAAACTGCTAATTTCAAAGAAGTTATTGGCATTATACCCTTTCCCGCCAGAGGTTAGGGCGCGCTGGGAAACACCTCCTAGGGTGGATAAGGCGCTCACACGCTTATCAAAGCAAGTGGCGTTACCGTCTCCTGATACGGCCGCCCTCAAGGATCCAGCTGATAGGAGGCTGGAGAATACAATAAAAAGTATATACACACATACGGGTGTTATACTGAGACCAGCAATCGCCTCAGCCTGGATGTGCAGTGCTGGCGTCGCTTGGTCGGAGTCACTGTCTGAAAATATTGATACCCTGGATAGGGACAGTATTTTACTGACTATAGAGCAGTTAAAGGATGCATTTCTTTATATGCGAGATGCACAGAGAGATATTTGCACTCTGGCATCAAGAGTAAGTGCGATGTCCATATCTGCCAGAAGAAGTTTATGGACGCGCCAGTGGTCAGGTGATGCGGATTCCAAACGACATATGGAAGTATTGCCGTATAAGGGGGAGGAATTATTTGGGGTCGGTCTATCGGATCTGGTGGCCACGGCAACGGCCGGAAAATCCACCTTTTTTACCCCAGGTCACCTCCCAGCAGAAAAAGCCGCAGGCTTTTCAGCCGCAGTCCTTTCGTTCCTATAAGAACAAACGAGCAAAAGGACATTCCTATTTGCCCCGAGGCAAAGGAAAGGGTAAGAGACTGCAACAAGCAGCTCCTTCCCAGGAGCAGAAGCCCTCCCCGGCTTCTACAAAGGCGTCAGCATGACGCTGGGACCTTACAAGCAGACTCAGGGGCGGTGGGGGGTCGCCTCAAACATTTCAGCGCACAGTGGGCTCACTCGCAGGTGGACCCATGGATCCTGCAGGTAGTATCTCAGGGTTACAGGTTGGAATTCGAGAAGTCCCCTCCTCGCCGTTTCCTAAAGTCTGCTTTGCCAACGTCTCCCTCCGACAGGGCGACGGTATTGGAGGCCATTCACAAGCTGTATTCTCAGCAGGTGATAGTCAAGGTACCCCTCCTACAACAGGGACAGGGGTATTACTCCACGCTATTTGTGGTACCGAAGCCGGACGGCTCGGTAAGACCGATTCTAAATCTAAAATCTCTGAACCTGTACATACAAAAATTCAAGTTCAAGATGGAGTCACTCAGAGCAGTGATAGCGAATCTGGAAGAAGGGGATTTTATGGTGTCCTTGGACATCAAGGATGCTTACCTTCATGTTCCAATTTGTCCTTCACACCAAGGGTACCTCAGGTTCGTGGTCCAAAACTGTCATTATCAGTTTCAGACGCTGCCGTTTGGATTGTCCACGGCACCCCGGGTCTTTACCAAGGTAATGGCCGAAATGATGATCCTTCTTCGAAGAGAAGGCATCTTAATTATCCCTTACTTGGACGATCTCCTGATAAGGGCAAGATCCAGAGAACAGCTGGAGGTCGGAGTAGCACTAACCCAAGTAGTGCTCCAACAACACGGGTGGATTCTGAATTTTCCAAAATCCCAACTGATCCCGACGACACGTCTGTTGTTCCTAGGGATGATTCTGGACACTGTTCAGAAAAAGGTAATTCTTCCGGAGGAGAAAGCCAGGGAGTTATCCGATCTAGTCAGGAACCTCCTAAAACCAGGAAAAGTATCTGTGCATCAATGCACAAGAGTCCTGGGAAAAATGGTAGCTTCTTACGAAGCGATTCCATTCGGCAGATTCCATGCACAAACTTTTCAGTGGGATCTGCTGGACAAATGGTCCGGATCGCATCTGCAGATGCATCAGCGGATAAAATTGTCCACAAGGACAAGAGTGTCTCTGCTATGGTGGTTGCAGAGTGCTCATCTGTTAGAGGGCCGCAGATTCGGCATACAGAACTGGGTCCTAGTGACCACGGATGCCAGCCTGAGAGGCTGGGGAGCGGTCACACAGGGAAGAAACTTCCAGGGCGTGTGGTCAAGCCTGGAGACGTCTCTTCACATAAATATACTGGAGCTAAGAGCAATCTACAATGCTCTAAGCCTGGCAAAACCTCTGCTTCAGGGTCAGCCGGTGTTGATTCAGTCGGACAACATCACGGCAGTCGCCCACGTAAACGGCGTCCCGCCTCAACAAAAAACTGGACAGGTATTGCGCCAGGTCAAGAGACCCTCAGGCAATAGCTGTAGACGCTCTGGTAACACCATGGGTGTACCAGTCAGTGTATGTGTTTCCTCCTCTGCCTCTCATACCAAAAGTACTGAGAATTATACAGCAAAGGGGAGTAAGAACGATACTCGTGGCTCCGGATTGGCCAAGAAGAACTTGGTACCCGGAACTTCAGGAGATGCTCACGGAAGATCCGTGGCCTCTACCTCTAAGACGGGACCTGCTTCAGCAGGGACCGTGTCTATTCCAAGACTTACCGCGGCTGCGTTTGACGGCATGGCGGTTGAATGCCGAATCCTAAGGGAAAAAGGCATTCCGGAAGAGGTCATCCCTACCCTGGTAAAAGCCAGGAAGGAGGTGACTGCACAACATTATCACCGCATTTGGAGAAAATATGTTGCGTGGTGTGAGGCCAGTAGGGCCCCGACGGAGGAATTTCAACTGGGTCTATTCCTACATTTCCTGCAAACAGGATTGTCTATGGGCCTCAAATTAGGGTCCATTAAGGTTCAAATTTCGGCCCTGTCGATTTTCTTCCAGAAAGAATTGGCTTCAGTTCCTGCAGTCCAGACTTTTGTAAAAGGAGTACTACATATACAGCCCCCGGTTGTGCCCCCAGTGGCACCGTGGGATCTTAATGTAGTTTTGGATTTTCTCAAATCCCATTGGTTTGAGCCACTCAAATCGGTGGATTTGAAATATCTTACATGGAAAGTAACCATGCTACTGGCCCTGGCTTCAGCCAGGAGAGTGTCAGAATTGGCGGCTTTATCGTATAAAAGCCCATATCTGATTTTCCATTCGGACAGGGCAGAACTGCGGACGCGTCCTCACTTTCTGCCTAAGGTGGTTTCAGCGTTTCACCTGAACCAGCCTATTGTGGTGCCTGCGGCTACTAGCGATTTGGAGGATTCCAAGTTGCTGGACGTTGTCAGAGCATTGAAAATATATATTTCAAGGACGGCTGGAGTCAGAAAATCTGACTCGCTGTTTATACTGTATGCACCCAACAAGCTGGGTGCTCCTGCTTCTAAGCAGACGATTGCTCGTTGGATTTGTAGCACAATTCAACTTGCACATTCTGTGGCAGGCCTGCCACAGCCTAAATCTGTCAAGGCCCATTCCACAAGGAAGGTGGGCTCATCTTGGGCGGCTGCCCGAGGGGTCTCGGCATTACAACTCTGCCGAGCAGCTACGTGGTCAGGGGAGAACACGTTTGTAAAATTCTACAAATTTGATACCCTGGCTAAGGAGGACCTGGAGTTCTCTCATTCGGTGCTGCAGAGTCATCCGCACTCTCCCGCCCGTTTGGGAGCTTTGGTATAATCCCCATGGTCCTGACGGAGTCCCAGCATCCACTAGGACGTCAGAGAAAATAAGATTTTACTTACCGATAAATCTATTTCTCGTAGTCCGTAGTGGATGCTGGGCGCCCATCCCAAGTGCGGATTGTCTGCAATACTTGTACATTGTTATTGTTACAAAAAAATCGGGTTGTTATTGTTGTGAGCTGTCTGTTCAGAGGCTCCTACGTTTGTCATACTGTTAACTGGGTTCAGATCACAAGTTGTACGGTGTGATTGGTGTGGCTGGTATGAGTCTTACCCGGGATTCAAAATCCTTCCTTATTGTGTACGCTCGTCCGGGCACAGTATCCTAACTGAGGCTTGGAGGAGGGTCATAGGGGGAGGAGCCAGTACACACCACCTAGTGGTCAAACTTTTAAATTTTGTGCCCTGTCTCCTGCGGAGCCGCTATTCCCAATGGTCCTGACGGAGTCCCAGCATCCACTACGGACTACGAGAAATAGATTTATCGGTAAGTAAAATCTTATTTTTACCATCTGGGTCTGTATTGGGCACAATTCATACTTGCCTACCTGACCCTCTCCATGAGGGAGAAAATGCTCTGTTCCTGGACTTTCCTGGTAATGTATGATTGCCATCACCTGTGGTGAGCTAGGTAATTGATAAGAAAGGTGTTTCACCACAGGTGATGGCAATCATACATTACCAGGAAAGTCCAGGAACAGTGAGGGTCAGGTAGGCAAGTATGGCACAATTGGAATATTTGTTTTTAAAGTATAGTGTTGTTGCAATGAATCCATATTTGCATGGGATTGTGAAAATGGGCTAAAAACAAATGAAACACTTTGATACTGACCATTAGTACCTTATTCAGGGCTCACTTCTATGTTATCACATAAGACGTTATGAAATGTACACTTCAGACATCTCTACTACTGAAGTGTAGCTGTCGCTAAGCTGTTCTAGAAGATGGGAGCCAGTCAGTGTGATCTGTCACTAACAAGGATCAGAGCTGTCTGCTAGCAGATTAGATAAGAACTCAATTACATTACCAGAGGTTAGCTGCTTATGCTAAACAGCTTTAAGACAGAAGTTACTTGAACCTTTATAGTTAACACTACTGCTGATGTTATGTACAAACCTGTGCCAGAAAAGAGAGATTTGTAGTATTAGGGGTCAGGAACAAAGACTGATATATTATAATTATTCTTATCACTAGAATGGTATCTATGGACAAAATACTTTTGGAAAGTTCTACCAAAATATAGTTTACATAACCTCTCTGCTTAAAACCATTCCAAATGTAAGGATTTCTCATAAAATATTAATTATTTCTTAATTACAGCTCATTAGCATTCTGCTTGGTTAATTAGCAGTACTTATTTTATATTGATTAGTTCAAGTGGCCAGTCCCCCACCCCTCCGCACACTGTGCTGAGGAGTTATTCAATAGCAAATCTTCGTTAGTCACACCCACAATTAGCAAACTGACCTGTTTACTGCCTGAAAGTAATGAAGTGAGACGCTTATCTGTCAGAAAGCAAACAGTTTATCATCTCACTAGGGAATTCTCCTGAATGCCCATACAACATATAGTAATTAATTCAGTAACTCCTAGTTACAGGGAGCAATCCTTTCCTGTGGTTTATTACTGTTCAGACTATTCAATGTAAATGAAGCTAATAATTCCACATATAAATATAATTAACCTCCTTTCAATTAATTCATATATACTATATATACCATGCTTATATCTCCTAATTGGTACATACGTCTTTTGTTACCTGTGTTCTGATAGTAGCTAGCATAAATGCTTATGTCACCCAGCATTTATCTATGGTAGATGAAGATTTCTCACTTTTAGTTATTTTGTTTATTGTCTTAACACTTTACCTTTTAGGGTATTTCAAGCTGTCAATGCTCTTTCATATGAAACCCAGCTTCAGGTCATATTATTTCTCGTTTTACTTTGTTTTTATGCAGTTTTTTTTCTTTCACAGCATTCCCATCATACCCAGCTGATAGTGTTCTTACCCATCTTACCCAGCTATCAGGTTCTTTCCCATCACACCCAGCTATGACAGTGTTCTTACCCATCCGACCCAGCTTTCATCATGTTCTTTCCCATCATACCCAGCTATGGCAGTGTTCTTTCCTATCACACCCAGCTATGATAGTGTACTTACCCATCTTACCCAGCTATTATAATATTCTTTCACATCACACCCAGCTATGATAGTGTTCTTACCCACCTTACCCAACTATGAGTCTTCTTTCCCATCACACCCAGCTATGGCAGTGTCTTTTCCCATTTTACCCAGCTTTGATAGGGTTCTTAACCATCTTACCCAACTAGTATTATGTTCTTTTCCATCACACCCCTAGCTGTTATCATGATCTTTCCCATCACACCCAGCTACTATCATGTTGATCACATCCATCTACGATAGTGTTTTAAGTGGCTACAGTACAAAAGTATTTATTTCATGTTTCCCAGCAATGACAGGTTCTCTTGCATCACTAACTGTGCGGCGTTTGTATATTCTTCTCGTGCTTGCGTGGGTTTCCTCCGGGTACTCCGGTTTCCTGCCAGAAATATATGGGTAGATTAAGTGGCTCCCAATAAATAGTTAACCCTTGTGAGTCTGTATGTGCATGCGATAGGGAATATAGGGCCTTAATCACACTCGGACGCAGCAGCATGTTAATACGCAGTGGCCGTATCCAGAGGGTCTGCGCACACACATTGGCTGCGCAGGCTGCCATGATGCAATCGCATCCCGGAATATGCGATCACATCATGATTGACTGCTCTGTTTGGGGGGGACGTGTCCGGACCATTTTTGTGGTGCTGTGTGACGTTACACACTGCTAATGTACACACTTCCTCTCTCAGACTCTCCACCTCCATACAAAGCTTATAGCCTCTCAAAACTCAATTCTTTCTCAAAGCTTACCAGACTTCCCGTTTCAACTACATTGTGCATGAACACTGAGCCATCTGTGTTACCCATGCCTGACTGTCTCTCACCACTACACTATAGACTGCTTGCTCTCACATGTAGGGAGTGCTCTCCTAGCGCATGTGCTCTATCTTACATTGCCAATTCATCAATCCCTTCTCATGGCATTCCATTTTCTCATCAGTGGCTCAGTGCCTATAACAGACCCTCCAACAGGACCCGCCCCACTAGGTACAAAATGCTCTGTTCCTGGACTTCCCTCTTAATTTATGATTTCCATCACCTGTGTTGAACAAGTTAAATGATAAGAAAGCTGTTTCTTCACAGGTGATGGCAATAATAAATTTCGAGGGAAGTCCAGAAACAGAGCATTTTGTACCTAGTGGGGCGGGTCATGTTGGAGGGTATGCTATAACCTGCACTCATCAGCAGATACAGGTGCAGCCAGCATTTATTGCCTAGCTACAGTATAGTGACCATATAGTGTAGTTACTGACTACCACCATGTGTATATTGTTGGTCATTCGGGTGTGGTTGGGGTTTCTATCACTGATGCTTCCTTGGAAGCAGCAGTGATACTGTAGCTCTGTGATGCAGCAGGAGGCGTCTATCACAAGCAGTAGTGATCGGACCTGCATCCTAGTACACAGCATCGGATCATTCACCCCATTGGGCGACCTGCGCCATCCATGATGACTTGCAAGAAACCCGTCGCAGAGGTCAGATAATCTCCATGCAACCATGGATATGTTTGGCCTCTTCTCTCCACCTAAATGGCAGCGACACACCTCCATTTGGAAAAACAGAGGTTGACGCCGCCCCCAAACATCATCAGACTGTCAATCATTCACAGTCTGATGCCATAGTGTGTATGTCATCATAGGATCCTTTTGCACGCATGCAGTACAAGTCTCAAAATACAGATAATCGGTCCTTTGCTGCATGAACAGCAACTCCAACCCCATTGTTTTGTACTGTGCTTTTGTAATGCACTTGGATCTGATCTGAGTCGCACTCACTACCAATGTCGAATGCAATGGAGCAATGTTGTTCTCCCACCGCACATGCATCCTGATTGTTAGCCACAGAGTCACAGTGCTGACTCAGGGCCTAATGCAGACTTGATCGCAGCAGCAACGGTTTTCTCTGATGGGAAAAACCATGTGCACTGCAGGTGTGTGTGTGGGTGGGGTGGGGGGGCAGATATAACATGTGCAGAGAGAGTTAGATTTGGGTGGGGTGTGTTCAAACTGAAATCTAAATTGCAGCGTGAAAATAAAAAATTAAACCCTGAACAAAAGCAATATTACCCACCCAAATCTAACTCTCTCTGCACGTGTTACATCTGCCCCACCTGCAGTGCACATGGTTTTTCCCATTAGAGAATCTGCACTCAGCATAGGGCTTGTGGCATCGCAAATTGGACATCTTCGTCCTTGCATATTCACATGTACAGATGTGTCCTCTCTCAGTGTTGCTGCAATGCGTACACACTGTTCATAGCATAGCGGGCTGTACATTATGTGAACATCCCGCTATGCCATTCAGTTCAAGGGTAGCCGAGTGCGCATGCGCCTGCCTATTGATTCCTATGGGAGGCGACAGCGATGCGAACGGACGCGGTATGCCGCACTGCATTGGCAACATGGTTCCGCTATAGCACGCTGCTATATGCAGCAAGGCTGTAGCGGGACACATCTGTATGGATGCACACTCGGGAAGGCTTTGCAACGCCAGTAGCATAATGTCGCACACCCTACAGCGGCAAAAGGCACAAACTCTGCTGCATCCGACTCAGAATCAGCCACTTTATGTCCTGTTATGTTAGTACTGTATGCACTCTGCACAGCGCTGTGGATCCCTGGAGGTGCTCTATGAACAAAGGATGATAATAATAATAATAATAATACTACCCATCCTTAGCAATCCTTATTTACCCTGTTACGATGGTATTTCCTCTCACCTTACTCAGCCATGATGATACCATTGCCCAGCTACAGTAGCATTAGCTTGCATGGTATCCAGCAATCACTTGCATCCTATCTAGTAAGCATAGGTTTCCACACATCTCATCAAGCTACTGAAGAGCACTTGCATTTATTGCCCAGCTATTTGACATTGACTCACATTTCACGCGCTATATAAAGACTCTTTAAAAGCTCTCTCAGCTACCCGAGAGGTCTATCACAAGTTAGCTATCTGGCTATGACCATTTTAGCAAACTGTATTATCTATATAAAAGTATTGATTTAATGCACTCCCTCTTTCCTCTCACTATGGGGCCTATTTATGTATGGGAGTTGGGGCTTCCCCCTATACATACAAAGTGTTTCCCTGGAAAATCACTGTGCATGTGTGAAGCTCCAGAGCCAGGTAGGGCATGTGCAGAGGCATCCATGACAGTAAGCGTTAGGGGCCCGCCAGTATAGTATATTACCCTGTTGATCTGGCTGGATTTTATCGATAAACAATGGTGAGAGGAGTTTTTTATTTTATCATTGCAGTAAGCAGTGATAGAAATCCATTTCTATAGCTACACATTAGGAAACACTCCCAGATGGGGCACACATACTGTACATACATATCATCAGTGTCAGACGGGGGCATAAAGGGCCCACCAGGGGAATGCAGTGGTAGGGGCCCATGCTTAGGGGTGTGTGGCTAGTTTCCAGAGGGGGTGCTTGCATGATTATATACCAGATTAGTAACAGCGGTGCACTGTAGACAATACACCATAGTCCTGTGCAGGATAAGATAACATATGTATAATTCACATGCACAGTCCGGGACCTGATAAGATGTTTTTTATAATCAGTCGAAAATATTAATATGTGATGCCTACTACTTGTCAGTTATTCCTATGCAAAATGTTTACAATTACCTAAAATAAATTTTTTAGAGAATTATGGAGAAAACCCACAAAATTACTCTTGGAGAAGCTACATACAACAATAGATGTAAGGAAATAAAAATACTTGTAAATAGAGCAGTGACTGGAGATGAAACTACTAACATTGTGATGTCATTAGAACAGTAGTATGGCAAGCTCAGTAAGAACCAAGCGCTATCTGAATAAGGACTCCTGTCAGCATCATTTCATGGGTCCATACTGTATTCTGAATATGTGCGTTGTCAGTTACAATAGCAGACCCTCCAACTTGACCCTTCCATCAGGTAGGCCTGCACTTCCATCTTAATTTATGATTGCTGTCACCCATGTTGAACTAGTTAGTTGATAAGAAAAATGTATGAACACGTGATGACAATCATAAATTAACCACTCAACTGACACATTTTTCCCCAAAAACTGCTCAGAAATTGTCCATTTTTTATGAGTAAATTATGTGAACATATATTTAAACTTAACCAAAGTGATTTTATTTACAAAAAAAAAAGATTTTCTTTATATTTCTAAAAAAAAAGAGTTTTTTCTTCAAACATTGGAACATTGGTCATCACCATCGAAACACTGTGATCATTGGAATATCGCGACCATCACGGCTATCATTTTAAAAGCCAGGACACAGGTGGGCTTAGAGGATGGGGGGGGGGGGGGGGGGGGGTTAATTTACACTTTACCAGTGGCTGCTATTTTCTGCAGCTGCTGGGTGGGGGTCCTGCCGTGCTGACCAGGTCAGATAAAGCACCTGCTTGTGTGGTAGCATTAGATGCGACCATGCCAGGCATGTGGTTAAGAGAGAAGCCCAGGAGCATAGCATTTTGTACCTAAGAGATGGGGTCATGTTGGAGGGTCTGCTAAAATAGAATTATCCCTGTACAGTAATTGCAGCAACTCTTTGATGAAGTACATTTATTTTTTTATCCCTAAACATTTAACGTTTTTGGTATGTTAATTAAGTTGAACATAGACTACACAATTATCTGGCAGATAATCTGCCAGATCTGGCTGGTTGGAATGAAAATCTGGTAATGGATGACAATCGACCATTTGCTCCCAAACACTGGAAAACAGACAAAAAAAACGTTGTTCATACAAACTGGTTAAATCACAGACAGGTTTTGTCCATTTTCCAGTGTTTGGTAGCAAATGGTCGATTGTCATTTGCTCTCATCAAATTACCAGATTTTCATTCCAACCAACCTGATCTGGAGGATTATCTGCCAAATAATTGTATAGTGTATTGTAAATATCATGATACTATATGTACGTGTATTATAAATATGCTCTCAAACACATATAAAGTACAGTATATGTACATTATGTGTATGAGTTGCAAATACTTTCACAACTCATCTTGGTACAATGGGGATAAAGGCAAGTGTAACACCATTTTTGTGGATTTGACACAACTCCTTCATTTACAATATAATTTTTTTTTTTTTTTGTGAAGCAAACCATGGGGCAGATGTACTAAGCCTGGAGAAGTGATAAAGAAATGAAAAGTGGAAGTTGATAACGCACCAGCAAACCGGCTTCTGTCATTTTTTAAACCCGTAATGATTGGAAGGTGCATTATCACCTTCCACCTATCACTTCTTTACCACCGCTTTATCACATCTCCAGGCTTAATACATCTGCCCCATGTTATATATAGAGGCATACCTCCTAACATGACCCTCTCCAGGAGGGACAGAATGCTATGATCCTGGACTTACCTCTTAATTTATGATTGCCATCACCTGTGCTGAAACACCTTTCTTATCCATTAACCCACAGGTTCTCAAACTCGGTCCTCAGGACCCCACACAGTGCATGTTTTGCAGGTCTCCTCACAGATCACAAGTGAAATAATTAGCTCCACCTGTGGACCTTTTAAAATGTGTCAGTGAGTAATTAATACACCTGTGCACTTGCTGGGTTACCGGCAAAACATGCACTGTGTGGGGTCCTGAGGACCGAGTTTGAGAACCACTGCATTAACCTGCTCAAAACAGGTGCCGGCAATCATAAATTAGAAGAAAAGTCCGAAAGCAGAGCATTCTGTCCCTCCTGGAGAGGATCATGTTGGGAGGTATGTAGAGGTGTGTTGGTCACTCCAATCCTGACATTATAGCACTGCCCCTGTTTTTTGCAGTTCTGCCCTCAGTAACAGGGGTCTATGTACTAAGCCTTGGAGAGACATAAAGTGGAAGGAGGTAAAGTACCAACCAGCTCATGTCATTTTTCAAACAAAGAGCCTGTAAACATGGCAGTTAGGATCTGATTGGTAGGTACTTTATCTCTGTCTGACCAAGGCTTAGTACGTAGACCCCTCAATCACAAATTACGACCTCACAATCAACCATTTCCTGCTGCTGCAATCATTCCAGTGGTTACAAGAAATTCTATCAACGCCCATTTTGAATTGAGGACGTCCTGGACAAATATGTTTATTGGAGGGCCACTTTGACATATGTGTCCAAATTTAGTAGTTTGGTGGCCAGTTCAAGTGTCCAGAACACACTGCAGGCCTGATAGTGCAGTTGGCAGATGCCAAAAGGAGCTATATGCTGATCAAATTTGAGGCACACCTGAAAATGAATCACCCAATCAATGTTGTATTAAGCCATCCTCAGCCATGCCAATTGTTTTGAAGTCAGCTGTCAGCAAATAACCAGTCTCATGTTTTGTGTTTCCCAAAAAATGACTCTAAACCTTTTATATTTGTTGCTTAGGTTGTTGTCACACCTGTATTCTAGAAGAGGTATATTTCTTCTGCTTATAAACATTCAAAATATTTTAGGGGTGTTTTTATGAGCCCTTTATGTGTTATGGAAAAGCTCCTTCGATAATTAAATCTTTTTATAGCCTGTCTGTGACAGCCTAGAGTTTTATTTTCATTTCAGTGGACCGGAATTTTCTCTGCCAGTAGCTGTGGGAAAAGCTAGTGTGCCAGCATAGTGCAGATCATATAGACTTTAGTCATTTGAATTAACAGCAGATATCTGACACATAATTGACGCATAAAACATTGCTTCCACAATGCAGGTGTGACAACAGCCTTACGTCTTGCTATCCTAAATGTCTCAAGTCAGCAACACTGCAGCGGTGAATCTTCCATGCCAAGCAATAAATATGAAACACAGTAATTATGTTTTTGCAATGAGATCACCTTTTTTGGACTTTTACAGTTTTTCTTTCTTTATTTTTTCAATAATATTTGTATTTATTTTTTTTCCATAAAAATCACAAGTAATGAAATTAGGAGAAGATACAGAGGTCAAAGTTCCGTTTTAGAGTCTCTTGGCCTCCCACTTTCTCAACACTTCCTGCTCCACATTGCGGATGCACATATTCTTTTTATTAACAATTGTCATATTGATTGAATCCAACCTAGCGTTATGGCCCTAATATCAACAATTGTACTATTGGTATGATCCAGGTGGGCATTTTGAGATCTGGGGAAGTTTAGAGGGTCAAACTCACAAGGTTAAAAGTGCAAAGGTCATTCCCCAAATGTACAAATCCATGGGTCTAAAAGGACAGGACAAGCAATTCCTGTGACCATTGCTCCCCTCCAGAAAGTCATATCGCTTGTCTATTAATGACTACACAGGGAAGATGGGACAACAAAGAGCTCCGTGCATTTCACTACCTGCCCTTACTATCCTTATCATCCCCAGTGCTCAACCAGCATCAGATCATCTTCATATTGAACTTGCGAGGTGCATCTGCAGAAGAGAGTCCAGCATCAGACTTTCGTGGCACATACTCTATCTCAATGTTGTGTTTAGTATTTCCTTTTCCCCTGCTCCACAGAAAGAGTAGGACCAAGCAGAACAAGACCACCCCCAAGAAGGAGATGAAGCCCATGGTGGTGGCAATGATTAAAGTCTTAATATCAAATGGGAATGGGGCATTTGCGCGAGTGCTGTTGACATCGCTTTCATTCGGCTGGTTTGAGATGAAGGCAAAGGTCTTGTTGGGTTGATGGGGCCAGTCTGGCGAATAACTACGCACATGGAGATGAGCCAATGAAGAGTCATTGCCACCAGCATTACTTGCCACACAGTGGTAAGTCCCGTTGTCTTGTATCTGGGCGTAACGTACCTCCAAAGTTCCATCTGGAAATACAGTTAGGCGCCCATTACTTTTGCTGGTGATGAAAGTCTTACGTGGTGACTGCCAAAGTATGGTTGGTGGTGGATCGCCATCGGCCCGGCAGAAAAAGTGTACAGTATGACCTTCATCTACATGTACCACCTGCGGACTTCGATCCTGGATGCGTGCACGTCGGCATGTGAAATAATTGGGCTGCAGGACATCAGGAAAATCTTTAAACTCCTTTCCCTGCACATATTCTGGGCTGGAGCAGGATGGCTGCTGTCGATTAAAGTTAAGGCGCCATCGACGTCGGAAGATCCATAGTAGGCGGCAGTCACAAGCCAATGGGTTGTGGTCCAAAATCAGCGTCTCCAGATTGCCTACAGAATGGAAGGAAGATTCTTCCAGTGTACTAAGGAGATTGGAGGAGACATTTAGTACTCGCAAATGGTTGAGACCACGAAAAGCATAAGGTTCCACCAAAGCCAGCTGACCCCCAACCAGGTGAAACTCCTGAAGTCTGAGCAACTCATGCATCATAGATCCCTCCACAGATGTGATGGGATTGTAGGAAAGGTTAAGAAATCGAAGATACACAAGGTGTCTGATTGCCACATATGGTATACTGCTCAGATTGCTGTGTGTAATAGAAAGCAAAGTTAAATTCAGTCCATAGAGGCTATTGGATGTCATTGTGTCCAAATATGGCCAATGTGCCACCTCTAAGTTTTTCAGACGAAATAGCCTTTTGAAGGAATAGTCACGAATTACATTAATATTAAGATACCGTAGACGTAGAGAGATAAGACCATGTAGGTGGGACAAAGCCTCTGTGGGCACCAAAGTGAGGTTGCATTTTTCCAACGTCAGCTCTTCCAGACTGTTGAGTCCACGGAAGGCACGATGAGAAATGTAGACCAAGTCATTATCTCCTACTTCCAGAGATTTGAGGTTATACAGGTCCTGGAACATGTCATCCAGGAGAATAACAATTTTGTTTTCACTGATGTCAAGTTGTGTGAGGTTGCTGAGTCCTGTGAACACACCTAAAGGAATGAGCTTGAGACGGTTACTTCGCAGGCCCAATGAGCGTAGGTTGAAGAGACTATTGAAGGCTCCTGGTTCAATCATGGACACAATGTTCTCATTGAGTTCTAGCTCCTCCAGGTAAGGAAAGGCAGAGAATTCGTCCTGGTTAAGTGCCTTAATGCGATTCTTGCTGAGGTCCAGAAGACGAGTATCAGTGGGGATGCCTTCAGGCACGTTGAGATGACGCTTTCGATGGCAAAGGACTGAACGATCCTGAGCAGAGCAATCACAGCGTTGGGGACAACCTGAGGCTGAGCCAGACAGGATTGAGCCCACTACAAGCAGGAGGATGGGACACAAGCAGGATGGCAGCGGGAGAATCATACTGGACTGTGGACTCACCTAGAGAGAATAAAACATGTCAGTATTTCTACATAAAAGACACAACCAAATACATTAATTTACATGATAGAAGTGAGAGTGCTAAAAACAATGGAACATGCTCAAAATGTGTTCTATAAAATGAAGATCAAATTAATAAAAATTGCCACCTACTTTCCCAGCCCTAGGTCGTGCTCACAATCCTGATAAGGTAAATCACCACAGCTTTGAGAATGTAAGGGTAGATTAACCAATACACAATGAGATTTTGTCTAAACACTTTGGGTATACATATTAAGCAGGGTTGTAGGGCTGCCATCTAGATAAACTAAGCAGTGGAGTTATTTTACTTGGTATCCAGATGATAGGTCAATGGGCAGGTCGACCATCAATAGGTCGACACCATATGGTCAACAGGGCAATAAGTTCAATTGGTCGACATGACAATGGTTAACATAACATATGGTTGACACAAATGTTTTGGAATTTTTCTGCTTTTTTCCAGCTATTTCATACTTTGCTGTTCTCAGTCATAGTCCATGTGAATGGTAAACTGCAAAGCACAGCGAGACACCTTGCCCACCCCCCTCCCCCGCATGGCAAGCAAGGTAAGTATTAGTGTACGAGGTACACTAATTGGAGTTTTATGTGCTGAAACCTACAATTTCACACCCAAAAAAAACATAAAATACTTGTACAAACTTGTGCATGTCGAAAATTTGGGGATCAACCTACACACTGTTGACCTTTTTATTGTTGACCTTTTGAACCACACCCATTTTACTTACCTCCCAGTCAACACACGAAGCAAAACACAAAAGTTATTACAATCCATCAATTATATTAGAATAGTTTCCAACTATATTGCAGGATAATATAAAATAATCCATGTGTATTAGTAACTGTGTATAAAAAGAGGATTATTGAGAGTTTATCTGACAATAATGAATACATCAATATATACATAAGTATTTTAGTACATAGGAAGGATGGAGCTGTATCTGAAACATAATGTAAAATGTAAGGAGGGGTCTAAACTAAATTGTGTATGCATTCATTTGCTGCCAGGGACACTGCAGCTTGGCAGGTGCGCCATGTGTGGGCAGACCTAGTGCACTACAAACCCATATTCCATGTCCCTTCAGCTCAGCAACATTAATGATGTCTATTATTGAGGTTGCATTAGATTTTTTATGTGGAAAGGCAATTTTTTCAATTCTTATTCTCAAAATGGCAAGACGTGGGATAGGGGCTATTTAGCTGATAGCATAGAAGCAATATACAGCACTCCAAAGATTTTTTTTCTTTGTGAACTCCAGCTAATCAGATAACCTGCATTATTTATATCCTTTATTTAGTGAAACTAAGGTGATTTTCTGATATGAAAGAGGCCAATTCTCTTCATAAACTACTTATAAAATCTGGATTTGAATCGAGTCTTTTGTAAACTTGTGTCCAGCCGTCAACCTTCTAGGCACGACTGAAAATGACCCCAATTGACAAATGCCTTAAAAAGGTAGAACATAGTTTGAGTGTAGCATGGGGGTAATTCAGATCTGATCATTTGACTTCATTTTTTGCTGCCCTGCGATCAGATAGTCGCCACCTACATGGGGAGGGGAAAAGCCTGTGCAAGTGTGCGATCACTTCGTTAGCAGAGCTGCACAAAAATCAGTTTGTGCAATCTCTGCGCAACCCGGGACTTACTCTGCCTGCTGCGATTGAATCCTCCTGATTGGGGCGGGAGCTGACGTCAGACTCCCTCCCTCAAAACGCCTGAGCCCGCCTGCGTTTTTCCAGACACTCCAGGAAAACGGTCGGTTTCCACCCACATAAGGTCTCTTCCTGTCAATCTCCTTGGGAAACGCCCGTGCGACTGGATCCTTCGCACCATCCCGTCGCAGGGCGCCAATCCCCGTAGCAGCCATCCATCGCGCCGGCGCAATGCAGCTCAGACGCGTGTGCAGTTCAGATCCGGTCGCACGCTGTACGAAAACACACAGCGGCGATCAGATCTGAATTACCCCCCCATGTGTTATCCAGTAATTTAAGAGAATTGGTCATCGTCGTATTCGGCAACAGTGTCAATTATATAAGCTTTATTTCATGAGTCATAAAATAGAGTTTTCTATAGCTCGTATACAGCTTATACATTTATGGCATGAATCATGGCATATGTGTATGGATAAGATGTACACATCCCTCTCTATAGCAATGTTCCCCCTATAATACAAGACTTGTAGGTGCCACAACTGTAGTGACACTAAGAATTATAATATGGTCAGCAGGATTCCGTTACAAATGCTTTGCTTCACCTTTCGCACATTACAGATGTAAATAAAGACACAGCCCCCACCTCCTTTCTATTCTATCGCAGACAGGGCAATTAGACGATTAACCATAATTACAGACTAGGAACTTTAGTCTAGGAAAAAGGAGGATGAATTAACACATAGACAAGAAACACAGTGTTTTTGCTCAGTACAGCAAGCTAACACCCAGCTACTGCCTATATATTCTGCATGTAGGTAGTGACATGACATATTCTCAGAGACATAAGGCATAGGGGGACATTTACTAAGCAGTGATAAGAGCGGAGAAGTGAGCCAGTAAACAAGTTGCCCCATCAACCAATCAGCAACTCTGTATAATTGTATAGTATGCAAATTATAGATGTTACTTCAGTGCTGATTGGTTGCCATGGGCAACTTCTCCACTGGCTCACTTCTCCACTCTTATCACTGCTTAGTAAATGCTCCCCATAGTAATCTCACAGTTCCTCTCTATAACATACAGTGCACAGCTATTGCTAACTACTAGGAGATATACACAGTGCCGTCCCAAAGCACTGAATCACCCTCTGCCGGCCCTGCCCCTTATGCGCATGATGTCACGACCTCCAGCACAGGGAAATGCAGCACTTCCAGGAGCACCCTCAGGATGTGGCTGCCGCTGCACAGACTTCAGGTTGCCTGTCTGGAGAGTCCAAAGGACACCGTTCCAGGCACCCTGCTAGCCAGAAGCAAGAGCTGTGGGGCAGCGAGGATGATGCTCACAGAGCCCTGCGCTCTGTGCAGTGGCACCGCTGGCACTCCCCTAGCTGCAGTCCTGGATATACAGCTGCCTCTCCCATTTCTTTATGGAATCAGATGCTGAACTGAATTTTATTTCCATCTTACTCTGTAAAAGGATCACAATACAAAGCAATATCTGATAGCTAAGACATGTTCCAAAGCCATGTTCATACTAACCAGGATTTATGCTAATGCAAGTATCCATCATTTTACAATAGCGTCTAACTCCGCCATCATTAATACCTGCACTGACCCCATGCTAGGTGCAGGAGATCTGCCGTACACAGCTATCCCTTCCCCATACGCACTATCACACACCGCTTTTGATACACCCACGACACTCCCATAAATCAGGGATAAATCACTCCCATAAATCAGGGATGCTACATGTGATTGCATTGCCACCGGCCAATTCACACCCCTAAACTTCCTATTTCATGGAAAGTCAGATCCAGACAAGTTGCTTCTGATTGACAATAGGACAGACATATGTAAATTTGCATCTGCGCATGTGCTATATGAAAAAACTCGCCATTTGCGTCCGATAAGTGAGATCCATGTGACTCAGAATCAGCCAATAGTGCACAGAGATACCCCATCATAGTTGGGCTCTCACATTAGGGAGGTATGGCAAAGCTTTGTAAACTGATAAGTACATGAATATAACAGCGTAGCCGTTTCCTCATGAAGGTTTAATGTAAATCTGATATAATGACTGTGACAGTAGAAAACTTGCCATTGGGAATAAATCATCTACTACAATCTACTGCTCTAATCTTCCTTTGTCTAACACAGTAGTCCCTAAGCCTCCCAGTATATGGGGAAATACATATTTTATAATTGTGTGTAGTCCTACTTTTTAAACTGTCAATTGATGTTGAATTTAATAAAAGACATTGAAGCAAATCTGGAGTAAAACTACAAGTGATGAAAATGAGTACAGAGGATGGCCTGGGGCCTAGATAAGTAGGACACCCATGGCTGTGGGTTACCACCAGGGTATATCTATTGCTAATATAATTGGATATGTTCCTTGATTGAGGCAATTATTTAAATAAGGTGAAGATACTGTGGTCAGTGTTATAGAGCTAATGGAAAACTGATACATATAAATCAGTGTACAACAGAGAGTATACAATGAAGGATATATGGGGATTGGAGGACATGACTGAAGAAAGGAAAGGTACATACAGTACATAGTGGCGGTTGGTAAGCAGAAATAAATGGCGACATACACTAAGTGTATTGGTGGGTTATATGTACTGATGGGGTGCTGAATTAATAAGGAAATGGCGAGCTCAAGTGTATAGGAAATAACCCAGAGGGTGTGACAAGGAAGCTACAGCATGCAAGTGCAACTGGGGATTGTTATGGATGTGGACTGAATGCATGAATGAAGCCTGGAATGCAAGGGGACATGGAGAGTGAGCCACGCACAGCCTTCCTACATCACTGCAACTTCACTGTATGCTTATAAAATCATACAGATAGCTTACTCTATAATACTCTACCTTTATTCATACATCTCGGAACTGCATTACTGTAAGAACCAAAGTAAGTTTTGTGAGGAGTAGATCAAGCACACCTCCCTGTGGCAGAACTCTGGAATTCTCTTCTCCCCTATGTGATCTGCTGACCTGCTCATTCTCTTCTAGATCATCTAGAAGGTGGCAATGTTGGCCAAAATGGACAGCAACCAGTCATTCCTCAATTATCCAAACTAATAAATGCTTCCTGCTCTTTACAGCGTATTCTAGTAAATGTTGGTGTGTTCATTGCTATAGACTCATGTCAAGGAAAATAGAAGACATGCACCTGTTAAAGTTTCATAGATGATCATGTTTCATGGTACCTCAATACTGAAAATAAACTGCTCCATGCATTGTCTGAACTGTGTGAATATTATAAAACTGGACTACTGGAGAAAACTGAAGCACCTGGAAGAAACCAATGTACACTGTGAGAGGTCATTAAACGCTGTACAGGTGTTTCCCTGGTCATATGATAAGCTGCATTCTCATGAACACAGGCTCAGCCCACATCAGTGTGTGTAGGTAACTGGTAATCTACATCTTTAACGTCTGCCACTTAGTACGGGTTGGGTCTGATATGCCGGCAATAAGAACACTGAACGCGGCATCCCAATGGTTAGAATCCCGCCGCCCAAACCTAACCTTACCCCCCTGCAGCTTAACCCTAACCCTTCCTGGTGGTGCCTAAACCTAACCCCCCCCCCCCCTTTACGCAGCCTAACCCTCCCCAGGGGTGCCTAAACCTAACTCCCCCTCCCTGCAGCCTAACCTAACCCCCCCTCCCTGTAGCCTAACCCTCAGCCCGCAGTATATTTACAGTGTGGGTTTACAAAAGTGGAGATGTTGCCCATAGCAACCAATCAGATTGGTTCTAGATAAATGCTAACTAGAATCTGATTGGTTGCTATGGGCAACATCTCCACTTTAATAAACATGCACTTTAGCAATTATATGCATATGTCTAGATGTTGTCTCCTACAAATCCTATCCATAGAATAAACCATTATTAAGACTTTTCTGTATATTGTTTTAAAGGATTTTCCTAAATCCATCTATAAACCATGCATCTGCAGCAGCAAGTAAGGCATTAGACATCTCTTTATGTTTATATCATAATCATCTGTCATTGATTTCCTGTTTATATAGTAAAATTACAGTATAGTACATAGTGTTCTTCCTGTCTGCTTTCAGCTATTTCTCCCTGTGCTTGTCTGTTTGTGACACACATCCATCACTGCAGAATACAGTTATCTTTTAGTCTTGCTACAGTTTGTGTTGACTACAAAGCCGGTTTATATAGTAGAGCATTATCTCAGTTGTATGAGAACAGTTCCACTGGATACTACATTGTTCCTATCTGCTCATCAATATGCTTTGCTCTCAATATAAACAGCCAATTCTTACAATGGGCTCGTTTCAAGTCAGCGCAGATTGAATAGCGTCGGGAATTAGCTCCCGATGCTGTTCAATTCAGCGCATTGTGACACCTGACGAGAGGATTTCCTCTTGCACCCCTCCGAGCAGAAATCCAACAAAAGTGCTGGCGCGATGTTGATTTCTGCCCTTAGCATGGCGGAAACAGCACTTTAGACGGAATATCAGTTCTTGATGCAAAACACCCTGTTTAATCCACGAAAAACGGCCTTCCCCAACATGACAGCGCGCTGACTTGAATAGCACCGGGAATTAGCTCCCAATGGGGTAAATTTACTAAGATTCGTATTTTCCCGTTTCAGGTCAAAGTTCAATCACGAATGACATCGAAAGTGTAAAACTGCAACTTTTTGAATTTATTACGACTAATTTACTAAGCTGTCGTATTCGGGTTTTTCTTTTGTTCCGATGTCGATGTCATTCGTGTTTTTTTTTTTTTTTTTTTACGGCAGTGATTAGCAAAACACTGCCGACTTTTTAAAAATGAATCTCGGCCGGATCTGTGTGATCCGTGCTGGGGTTCATTTTTATTTTATTTTTAAAATTAAACAGTGTAAAATAAAAATAAAAATTGCGTGGGGTCCCCCCTCCTAAGCATAACCAGCCTCAGGCTCTTTGAGCCGATCCTGGTTGCAGAAATATGGGAAAAAAATTGACAGGGGTTCCCCCATATTTAAGCAACCAGCATCGGGCTCTGCGTCTGGTCCTGGTTCCAAAAATACGGGGGACAAAAAGAGTAGGGGTCCCCCGTATTTTTAAAACCAGCACCGGGCTCCACTAGCTGGACAGATAATGCCACAGCCGGGGGTCACTTTTATATAGTGCCCTGCGGCCGTGGCATCAAAAATCCAACTAGTCACCCCTGGCCGGGGTACCCTGGGGGAGTGGGGACCCCTTCAATCAAGGGGTCCCCCCCCCCAGCCACCCAAGGGCCAGGGGTGAAGCCCGAGGCTGCCCCCCCCATCCAATTGGCTGCGGATGGGGGGCTGATAGCCTTTTTTGAAAATGAAAAGATATTGTTTTTAGTAGCAGTACTACAAGGCCCAGCAAGCCTCCCCCGCATGCTGGTACTTGGAGAACCACATGTACCAGCATGCGGCGGAAAAACGGGCCCGCTGGTACCTGTAGTACTATTACTAAAAAAATACCCAAAAAAAGACAAGACACACACACCGTGAAAGTAAAGATTTATTACATACATGCACACAAACATACATACATACTTACCTTATGTTCACACGCAGGTCGGTCCTCTTCTCCAGTAGAATCCAAGGGGTACCTGTTGAATAAATTCTACTCACCAGATCCAGGGTCCTCGGGGCAACCATTTGTAATCCAGGTACTTGAATAAAATAACAAAACGGATACCCGAGCCACGAACTGAAAGGGGCCCCATGTTTTCACATGGGACTCCTTTCCCCGAATGCCAGAAACCCACTCTGACTTCTGTCTAAGTGGGTTTCTTCAGCCAATCAGGGAGCGCCACGTTGTAGCACTCTCCTGATCGGCTGTGTGCTCCTGTACTGAGTGACAGGCGGCACACGGCAGTGTTACAATGTAGCGCCTATGCGCTCCATTGTAACCAATGGTGGGATCTTTCTGCCCTGCGGTTGACCTAAAGTGACGTCACCGCTGAGCAGAAAGTTCCCACCATTGGTTACAATGGAGCGCATAGGCGCTACATTGTAACACTGCCGTGTGCCACCTGTCACTCAGTACAGGAGCACACAGCCGATCAGGAGGGTGCTACAACGTGGCGCTCCCTGATTGGCTGAAGAAACCCACTTAGACAGAAGTCAGAGTGGGTTTCTGGCATTCGGGGAAAGGAGTCCCATGTGAAAACATGGGGCCCCTTTCAGTTCGTGGCTCGGGTATCCGTTTTGTTATTTTATTCAAGTACCTGGATTACAAATGGTTGCCCCGAGGACCCTGGGACCCTGGATCTGGTGAGTAGAATTTATTCAACAGGTACCCCTTGGATTCTACTGGAGAAGAGGACCGACCTGCGTGTGAACATAAGGTAAGTATGTATGTATGTATGTTTGTGTGCATGTATGTAATAAATCTTTACTTTCACGGTGTGTGTGTCTTGTCTTTTTTTGGGTATTTTTTTAGTAATAGTACTACAGGTACCAGCGGGCCCGTTTTTCCGCCGCATGCTGGTACTTGTGGTTCTCCAAGTACCAGCATGCGGGGGAGGCTTGCTGGGCCTTGTAGTACTGCTACTAAAAACAATATCTTTTCATTTTCAAAAAAGGCTATCAGCCCCCCATCCGCAGCCAATTGGATGGGGGGGGACAGCCTCGGGCTTCACCCCTGGCCCTTGGGTGGCTGGGGGGGGACACCCCTTGATTGATGGGGTCCCCACTCCCCCAGGGTACCCCGGCCAGGGGTGACTAGTTGGATTTTTGATGCCACGGCCGCAGGGCACTATATAAAAGTGACCCCCGGCTGTGGCATTATCTGTCCAGCTAGTGGAGCCCGGTGCTGGTTTTAAAAATACGGGGGACCCCTACTCTTTTTGTCCCCCGTATTTTTGGAACCAGGACCAGGCGCAGAGCCCGATGCTGGTTGCTTAAATATGGGGGAACCCCTGTCAATTTTTTACCCATATTTCTGCAACCAGGATCGGCTCAAAGAGCCCGAGGCTGGTTATGCTTAGGAGGGGGGACCCCACGCAATTTTTTTTGAGAAAATAATCACTTTCCCACCCCTTCCCACTGATATACATGCACGGATCCGTGCATGCCTATCCAATCACGGATAAAAAAAGCAGGTCTGTTTTTTTAAAGCACTTTTTTACGAGTTGTAATTTTTCACGGCAGTGTTTTGTTTTTTTTGGCTTTGCACTTCTTAGTAAATGACCGAGATTCATACTTAAACAGCCGCGTTTTGACCGATGGTGTATTCATTCGTGATTTTTTCCTAGGACTTCCAAATATTACGAATGCCCTCATCACTGCCGTGATTTGAGTTTAGTAAATTACCGAGATGACACTTTGATGAAAAAACGGCATCTCGGTCAAAATCGGGACCTTAGTAAATTTACCCCAATGTCTTTAATATGATATATGCAGCTATTTCTAATCACCTTCTTTCTCTTTGTGACAGACTGCTATTTCCTTATAGTTCCCTGGCTCACTTAGAGCCCCATCCCATACCTATCTGATGTATACAGCTATATTATACATTTTCTTTGTCTCTTTTGTGTATATTTCTGTATCAGCTGTATGTGTATTATTGTATCTATGTTCTCTTGCCCTGTATCTTTCTTCTCTATAATGCTAAGCTACTAACCTCTAATTACTAAATGCATGTTTAGTCTCTCTTCATTATACAGCTGTCTCCATCCACTCCTACTTATATCTCTCTATGATACTGTATATGCAGTTTTTATATTATCTGTTTCCTCTAGAATGAACACATACTTGCCCTCCAATACTGGCAACAAAAATAGAATTTTTAATTATAAAGTTAACGATTTAGAACATTATATAGAAAGTAGTATTATTCCTGTTATGTCTACAACTGTAACTACAGTAAGAAAGGGAATACTAGCTAGCCTGGAACAATTTCCCACCAATATTCAGTTTTTCTAGTAATACTAACTTGTAACCAGTATTAGAATGCTTTTATGACATTCTCCTTTACTTTATCTTTCTCTATTCCATGTAATTATATTTTTGCCCAATGTATTCTTCTACTGCTGTAAGATTCTAATGTGGACTGCGCAAACTGCGCTCCACTGCTTGCGCTGGTGCACTGTGGTGCATTCCCAGGGGTATGTCTACCTCCTTGTCTTCTCAGAAACACCCCCACCGATATCAATGTACGGTATGCCAACATTCAATGTTTGTTGATATTCCAGAGAACGCACTTGATGAAAACAGTACAAATTTCACGTCACAGTACAACCTGCTTCCTCTCTAGTAACACTCCCAAAATACATGTTCTAAGAGCAACTATGGGTGGTGTGGTATGAACAGACAGCAATGTACTATGATCCTCATACCCACTGATGTTTATTACATTTGTTACATAATACTTACCTACTGTCATGCAATGCCCATGAGACTTCCACATTTCGGACAGTTTTTCTGGGAGACTAGACCACCCTCCCAGATTCTGCCACTTTGTGGCGACATCTGCCTTATCAGGCCTGCCCCGCTGGTGTTGCCATGCAGTGGTGGGCGGGACCTGATGACGAGAACCATGGCATAACACCTCCCACACACATGCACTATACAGGGATGGTCTAAAAGATAGATAAATATTTATATTGTGTTACTAATGTTTCCAATGCTAGTAAAATGCATGTAAATGGGTCTGACACTAGTGTAATTAGTGTCACCATACATGGGTCTGACACTTGAAACTAGTGTAATTAGTGACATCATACATGGGTCTGACACTAGAAACTAGAGTAATTAGTGTCACCATACATGGGTCTGACACTAGAAACTAGTGTAATTAGTGTCACCATACATGGGTCTGACACTAGAAACTAGTGTAATTAGTGTCACCATACATGGGTCTGACACTAGAAACTAGTGTAATTAGTGTCACCATACATGGGTCTGACACTAGAAACTAGTTTAGTGTCACTAGACATGGGTCTGACACTTGAAACTAGTGTAATTAGTGTCACCATACATGGGTCTGACACTAGAAATTAGTGTAATTAGTGTCACCATACATGGGTCTGACACTAGAAACTAGTGTCACCATACATGGGTCTGACACTAGAAAATAATGTAATTATTGTCACTAGACATGGGTCTGACACTAGAAATTAGTGTAATTAGTGTCACCATACATGGGTCTGACACTAGAAACTAGTGTCACCATACATGGGTCTGACACTAGAAAATAATGTAATTATTGTCACTAGACATGGGTCTGACACTTGAAACTAGTGTAATTAGTGACATCATACATGGGTCTGACACTTGAAACTAGTGTAATTAGTGACATCATACATGGGTCTGACACTAGAAACTAGAGTAATTAGTGTCACCATACATGGGTCTGACACCAGAAACTAGTGTAATTAGTGTCACCATACATAGGACTGACACTAGAAAATAGTGTAATTAGTGTCACCATACATAGGACTGACACTAGAAACTAGAGTAATTAGTGTCACTATACATGGGTCTGACACTAGAAAATAATGTAATTACTGTCACCATACATAGGTCTGACACTAGAAAATAGTGTAATTAGTGTCACTATACATGGGTCTGACACTAGAAACTAGTGTAATTAGTGTCACCATACATGGGTCTGACACTAGAAACTAGTGTAATTATTTTCGCCATACATGGGTCTGACACTAGAAAATAGTGTTATTTGCGTCACCATATATGGGTCTGACACTAGAAACTAGTGTAATTAGTGTCACCATACATGGGTCTGACACTAGAAACTGGTGTAATTATTTTCGCCATACATGGGTCTGACACTAGAAACTAGTGTTATTAGTGTCACCATACATGGGTCTGACACTAGAAAATAGTGCAATTAGTGTCACATACATGGGTGTGACACCAGAAAATAGTGTAATTAGTGTCACTATACATGGGTCTGATACTAGAAACTAGTGTAATTAGTGTCACCATACATAGGACTGACACTAGAAACTAGTGTTATTAGTGTCACCATACATGGGTCTGACACTAGAAAATAGTGTTATTAGTGTCACCATACATGGGTCTGACACTAGAAACTAGTGTCACCATACATGGGTCTGACACTAGAAAATAGTGTTATTAGTGTCACCATACATGGGTCTGACACTAGAAACTAGTGTCACCATACATGGGTCTGACACTAGAAAATAATGTAATTAGTGTCACCATATATGGGTCTGACACTAGAAAATAGTGTTATTAGTGTCACCATACATGGGTCTGACACTAGAAAATAGTGTAATTAGTGTCACCATATATGGGTCTGACACTAGAAAATAGTGTTATTAGTGTCACCATACATGGGTCTGACACTAGAAAATAGTGTTATTAGTGTCACCATACATGGGTCTGACACTAGAAAATAGTGTAATTAGTGTCACCATATATGGGTCTGACACTAGAGACTAGTGTAATTATTTTCGCCATACATGGGTCTGACACTAGAAAATAGTGTAATTAGTGTCACCATACATGGGTCTGACACTAGAAAATAGTGTTATTAGTGTCACCATACATGGGTCTGACACTAGAAAATAGTGTTATTAGTGTCACCATACATGGGTCTGAAACTAGAAAATAGTGTTATTAGTGTCACCATACATGGGTCTGACACTAGAAAATGGTGTTATTAGTGTCACCATACATGGGTCTGACACTAGAAAATAGTGTTATTAGTGTCACCATACATGGGTCTGACACTAGAAAATAGTGTTATTAGTGTCAACATACATGGGTCTGACACTAGAAAATAGTGTAATTAGTGTCACCATATATGGGTCTGCATATTTTTGTTCCAGAGGCAAGTGCATTGGGAAAGCCCATAGGGAGCACCAAACACTAGTGTTTGACATGCACACTTAATAGTGTTAAAAAAACTACAAATGCTGCTCCAGCGAATGTATGTATAACACTACGGCATATCCTCCTGTACATATGAATAGTGAACTATTAAAAAAATAAAATAAAATAAAAAATTATATATATATATATATATATATATATATATAAAACCAACAATATAGGCGGCACTCGGAGACTTACACAAAATGGGTGAAAAAACAGCCAGGTGAGTTTTATTAAGGTCAACGTTTCGGGGGACGTACCCCCTTCCTCAGGACACAACACACTAATGTGCAACACTGTGATACAAACTTAAATAACCACTTACCAGGACCCCAGCCGCCCCACGGTGTCAGCGCCATCCCGGCGCACGCGACCCGCACTTCCGGTCGCGGCTCTCACCCAGCAAAGGAAGTGACGTCATCGCGCCGCCGCAGCTACATGCTCACGGGTGATTTTATCACTCACCCGCATACAGGTAAAAAGATGTCCATCAGATAGCCCCTCACTTGCAGTTCCATGTTTGTAATTTATGTTTTAATCTGCCCATGTAGCTTGTATTATGTTGGCAAAACGCAGTGCCACTTCAAAGAAAGGATGGCCCA